>NW_028239847.1:1180000-1230000 GCF_047967505.1 Dipteris shenzhenensis | reverse complement strand
ATTGATCCTATATTGAATCCCCCTCATCCATGCTCATGCCATAGAGCTATGTCTAGAGCTCTAGAATCCTCACTTCATTATTGAGCTTGTACACATCCCTCAAATTGGTCCAAGCCTTAGAGGAAGGGTGAAGATAGTGGGAGAGAAGGAAGGAGTCTCACTTACGGCTTTCTCACATACACAATGGGGGAATACACACAAAGGTGAAGGCTGAAAATAGTTTTCCTCTTCTTAGTTGTGAAAGCCAAAAGAACTCTAGTACAAAGAAATAGAAGGACCCTATATGTGGGTCTCAAACCAAACTCAGCTAACTAAGGTGGCATACTAACTGAGCCATGAACTAGAGTATATAAGGATAGCTGTCATCCAACTATTATTTGTGGGTGGTGTACCAACCGCATCTGCAGCTAACAAGTCGGTGACATAAATGCACAATGGTCACACTGGCATATAAAGAGTGGAGTTCGATATCTCAACACTCCCCCTCGAGCTCAATCCCAATTCCTGCACATCAAGCAAGTCTCTGAACTTGCGCAGCTTCTCTACTCCCAATGCCTTCATGAATATGTCAGCTACTTGATCCTCTGTGCTGACATAAACTAGACCAATAAGACCTAGTAAAACCTTCTCCCGCACATAGTGATAATGCACCTCAATGTGCTTTGTTCTAGCATGATAGACTGGGTTATTTGCCAAGTGTATACTGCTCATGTTGTCACAATAAATGACAACTGGCCCATCTATAGAATGATGCATATCATAAAGTAGCTTATGCAACCAAGCTACCTCACATGCAGCCATTGTTGCACCCCTATACTCAGCCTTTGTGCTCAACAAGGCATATGTAGGTTGTTTCTTACTGCTCCAAGTGACTGCAGCACTCCCAAAAGAGAACACATATCCACTGGTAGATCGTCTATCAGAAATACTACCAGCCCAATCAGCATCAGTGTATCCATGTAACTGCAGCCTCATAAAATAGTCCATACTGCAATGTGGACTGTTGGAACACTGAAAAGAATGAGTAGAGTGGACACAAACTCAGAATACTTACTTATGGAATGAAGAAAAGTGAGGTCCTTAAGTAGGCACCTCATACAAGCTCACTGACATCACTGATGACCTTAGAGCTCCACAATCATCTCCTCAATCTGCTCCTAGTTTCTCTCAATCATCCTATGTGGCTCTCCACCACCTAACTGTGCTTATGGGCACCTAACTGTGCCTCTAGCACTCACACATAGAAACATAAGGTGTGCTTGAGGCATACACCTTGAGATATCCCAACAAACCCCCCCTCAAGGAAATGCCTCAGGCTATGTCAAGGATACATCTAGTCTCATATTTTCTCATGCCATCTCATGGTGGTCAAGGATAAATCTATGGCTAGGTTCTCATGCTAGCAAGGGTTCCCTTGGGTGTAAGGTAAACAGAAAGGGATACAGAAAGACCTTCCAATGGTTATCTCCCCTGCATGCACATGCACACAATGTCTGCAGGAGGTACCATGGAACAAAAACATACACATGGCCTACATCATAAGGTGACCAGAGGTGTTTACAAAACACACAAAACACAATAGTTTATTTTCACTCATTTTGGAGGACTATCCAGGCTGAGTACCTTGACATAAAAAGAGAGATCTGGAGCATACATAGAGATGTTTAAAATGCATAATCTTCAAAGGATGCCTCATCTTGTGGAGGCTCATGAACTGTAAGTGCATTTTCTATCTTTGCTTTGTCTCTGCAAAACTTCTCATTATGGTTGTTCTTGCCACAGTGCTTGCATGGATTAATTTTGAAGTAGTCCTTTGAAAGGTGATTTGTCTTTCCACAGTGATTGCAAGGGGTATACTTGCCCTTCTGGAATTTTACAGCATAAACAGTGTCATTGCCTGTCCTAGTGTCATTGCCTTTCCTGAGCTCCATATGCCTTTCTTCTTCTTGGAGAGCAGAGATAATACCTTCAAGATTAGGATTAGGAAGATTTTTCAAAGTGCTAACAATGTGATCATAATCTTCAGGCATACTCTTAAGTAACACTGCCATAGCATCATCTGGAGAAATAGGAGAGTTGATAGAAGCTAATTGAGTCATAAGACTCCGCATATAGTTGACATGAGCTGCCAAAGTAGTACCACTAGCCATCTTCAATTCAAAGAAAGAGATTTTAAGTGAGAGTTTAGAGATGTGAGAGCTAGCACCAAAAATTAAGTCAAGCTTCTGCCAAGCTTTCGAAGGAGACTCCAAGTCAAAGATATGGTGAACATAATCATCTCCTAAAGCAAGAGCAATGATACCGTATGCTTTTTCTTCTCTAGCTAGGTCCCTTGCCGGTCGTGTCGGAGTTGAGAATTCTCCAGCATTGGAGGCCGTAGAAGTAGCGGTAGGAGTACTCGGGAGATCTATTCACCCATGAGGCCCAGATAGAGGAACAGAGCTAGGAACACAAACGGCTTCTGTATGCATTAAAGTGAAAGCGGTCTCCTGTTTGCATGGAGGAGGAGGACTTGGACCAAATTTTCACACTTCCTTGCAAGAGATGATTGCTTCTAACAAGAAAGCATCTCGAGCTCCAAGTTGCTACCTAGACATTGACACACTGGCTCCGGTGGCAGCTCTCGAGGACCTAGAGCAGGAAGGGATGAAAGCAGCCTTCAAGGAATATGGCGAACTCATCGACATGGCTGACCGAATGACCTATCAGGACAGGTATCCATGGGCTAAAAGATCCCTTCATATGGCTCAGCGCATTATAGATGACAGCTTCATTCAGATGGGTGTCTCCCTCTTTAATACTACGGGTTAGGTTTGCAAGCTTCTGTCATAGAAGCAATACCTCCGCTTGGAACATGAGAAGCAGAGTCACACCTGGGTCACATCATGGTCACCTCAGCAACATGCTAAGTTGTTAGACCTTGGTCATACCTAGTCGCATTGTGTTAACATATGTTCACATCTTGGTCACTCTGGAACAAACATGGACATGACTTGACATGGACATGACATGACTTGGACATGACTTGGACATGACTTGACATGGACATGACTTGGACATGACTTGACATGGACATGACATGACTTGACTTGGACATGACTTGACATGACTTGACATGGATATGACTTGACAGTACATGACTTAAAGAGGACCTGGACATGACTTGGATATGACGGAAGCAATACATGACTGAAGAGTGCCAAACCTCAACCTCGACCCACCATGGTCAAAGTTGATCAGAGGGAAGTACTGGCACAATGGTGCACCGGGTACACCTGTTGGTGCACATGGGAAGCAGTCCAGCAGAGTGCACAGGCGCACAGGCGGTACTCGTTGGTGCACATGGGAAGCAATCCAACAGTTAAGAGGTATAGGGGGTGCACCAACCTTCGCAACCAACTAGTGTCAAGAGCGCATGGAATAGACAGGAGAACACATGGAGCACGGGATTCAGTGACCCAGAACAGGCTGGAGTGTTGCAGAAGCCATCAAGGGCAAAGTGGCCCACAAACAGTGGAATGGCTAAGGATGCAGGAAGACATCCAATAGGAAGAAGGAAAGGAGATTTGCAGCGGGGGGAGCAGAGGAGGAGAAGGTGAAGAGGGGGAAACGGGAAAAAGGGGGGAGATTCTAGCACGGGCGGGGGGGTGTGAGTGAAGGAGTGAGAGGTTAGAGTCAAGAGCTCACCTCGTGCGTATCTTTTCCTGGTGTATCAGTCATCTTGCTTTCGAATGAACTATGCTACTCCCCATCTCTGCTCGCTTCTCTAAGATCTCTTTCCGTTGTGTTCTCCTCCCCTCCTCTCCCTTCACCTGGTACAACGGATGCTGTGTCATGTGGTTGAAGTTCTTTTCCATTCATGTCGAGGGTTGGCTTTTATGATGTTGTTCCACTTTGGTCTTCTTCTTGCTCACATCACTTCAGCACTTGTACTGCTTGCACATAGTTGACACCATTGACTAGCACTCGCCTACGTACCATCAGTGACACCTATGGCATGTCTTACTTGCTTCTCGCACCAGTGGCCCAGGCCTCCGGTAATACTTCAGAAGTGTTAGGACCCCCCCCCCCCAGACAGCCTCCTATCGAGCTATCGTGAGGGGATTCAAAGTTTGAGGAATGTTACAGCCTCCAAACCAGGAATCCATATTTGGTAAACGTTCTGTGAGCTAGTGTCAAAAGGGTGGCACACAAGGGTACAAAGAGGATCCCAATCTTGAGATTCTAAAGGTGGACGCCCATCCAAATGGCCATCCTCCAATATGCTCTCCTTGATCGTAAAGCTCTGCAGCTGGTGCCTATCCATTGGAAATTCATGCCCACCACTCCATCCCATAGCCGGGGACCAAATCTCAGGGCCATGCCCCAAGAGCTGTGGCTTCAGATGTTCTAGAGCAAAGATCTGCTCTCTTGTAGCACCCAACAAGGGCTCAGTGCAACTCTCATCTGAGGATCAACTACTATGGTTGCTAACATGCATGGTCATGGAAGCCATGCACGTCCCAACTCAATATTGTCTACCCATAGGAGGGGTGGAGAACAGACCCTGCAAAAGCTGAAGGCCTATGAGGAAGAATTTGAGCAACTAGCCTTGGTGAGCGTTAGTAGTCTATGGTAGAAGCTTCACCGGCATCACTCCAAACTTGTAGGCTCAAGTCAACAGATTTGTGTAGGGGGCAGCGAGCCAAGCAGCTACTGCCTATGGGGGACAGTAGCCTTGTAAGACCTGAGGATGGAAAGACTCTATTCTCAAAGCTATCGCCAATCTTCCTTGCCAGGCTTATCCGGTGAAAAGGTGAATTCAGACTTGGCCTTTTCTCCATGCATGATCCACAATGCTCGCCTAGAGGGTGGGTGAAGCTTCCCTTCCAAGGCACCCAACAAGCCTCCCTTCCAAGGCAAAATGCAAATCACAGTAACCTCTAGATTGTGTGGGTAGCGGGGTGGAACATCCATGAAGTTCCAAGGCCCAACTCTCCAGATGTTGGGGAATGCTTGCCTTGTAGAATACAGTAAATGAGGTTGCCTACCACCTGTATGTCAAGAGTTCCATCAACTTTTTAGCAGCATGCATACTTAGCTGAGTATGTACCCCAGGTTAGAGAGAGAGAGAGAGAGAGAGAGAGCAAACTAACATCTTGTTATTGCCCTTTTAGGTTGGTGTGGGTTCCAAAATGAAGTCAGCATGCTTGCAGATTCTCTTTACAGCTGTTCATAACTTCAAAATGGCAGTAATTCCATATGCGGTTGATTTATTTAACCTTTCTCTTGGAGTCGTTAGAAGCAAGGCTTCTGCAGAGGTACAGACTGCATCGTGGGACTATTTATGCAGGTGTATTTTAGTGCCTGCTATGATCCCAGTTTTTAAGAACATCACTGTAGTTTATTTCCCTATTCCTCATGTATCTTAAAGTACGCGTGTTACCTTGCTGATAATTGTTTGTGGGGTCAATTTTAAATGAAGATTTTATTGCTTTTTCTTGTCTCTTGGTCCTTGAATGGGCTGTACTCAAGGAAGAGAATAGAATTGTTAGTTGATCCTAGTCCTCATGTATCTTGAAGTACTTGTGTGATATTGCTGAAAATCATTTGATGGGATGAAATTATAATGAGGGTTTTATCACTTTTTACTTTCTATATCTTTATTAATGGTCTGCATTCTGAACTTAAAGGAACGTGTAGCAGCAGCTAGGTTGTTGGCATCACTTCTTACCTTCGAGGATAATGTCACAAGGGAAGTTTTTCCTTACCTTTCAGAAGCTTTTGCTACTCTTGCAAGCATATCTAGAATGGATCCTTCACCAGAGTTAAGAGCCTTTTGTGAACAATTGCTGAGTTGTATGACACCTCCAAACCTTGACATCTAGCCATTGTAATGTTAGGATTTTAAACGTAACACATTAAAAGTGTGCTTAAGATCAGTGGCTGCAACAGTGTGCAATTTGGTGTGCCTCCGAACCCTAAGAACTTGTTGCCGAGATCAACGTGAGATCCCTACTTTAATGCTAGACGGCCACATAGGTTTTTCATGCAAACAACGAAGCAAGGATAAGCCGACGTACCTTTGCAAGAGTGCAGTGTATAGCCTGCATAACTTTATGCATTTTGGCCTCTTACTCGGAGGGAAAATGTTTGAACTTTGAGATGAACTTTCTGAATCTATACCGAGCTTGCATGTTAGAACAGGCCATGGTATGTATCCAACGTCCTATCCAACGTCCCACAATTGCATGGTATATGCATCATTCTAATCATCATTTTACTACCATAATATAGATACAGAAATACTTTCTAGATAAGATACACTAATGTCAAAAAATTGATGCTTAAATGTTTTCGAAAAGCTCCACCACTCTGTTTGCTCACACCCAGGGTCCCACCCTTCCAGGTCACAAGCGAGGGACCAAATGCTTTGTTGCTTTATCTCCAGACATTGCCCCTTGCTTTCATATATTCGTTTATTATAATGAGGGTTTTTTCAGGTGGTTTTGATTGACCAAAGGCTACAAGCACAATGCTACAGATAGTCCTTTGGCACTTGGTTCCAAGAGGATCTTTCTTAATGCTTTCACCTTGGGTATTGAATCGGAAGAGGAGGACAGAGATGTGTTATATGTAGAGGAGAGCCCGTAGATTATGTTTCACAAATTTGGGTAGTATCTACTTCACATGTGGCAATACCCCTATCTGGCTTCAACAAGCATGGTGATCAGCCTCTAGTCCCCCACTTTCACAGCTTACACTACCTTTTGGGAACAATTTCATCAAACTAAATTCACATCCTCTGATAGGGAACCTTTTTTGACAATTCATATGGTCATCCTTCATTTATGTCCCAAAATTATAAGAAAATCTCCACAAAAAGCCATCAAGGCCCGAGGATTCTCCTTATCCATAGACCTAAGGGCTTCCCACAACTCATTACTAAGAACATCCTTGCTACACCCACACATTGCCTTTCCATAATCCTACATCCCACCATACTCAAAATCTCATACATTGTGCTAGTCCAACCATCATTTGCCACCATGGGTCACTAACAATTGCACTTAGTTCTCGTTTAAAAACATATGCAACATGCCACAATTCGATAATCAAATTTCCTTATCCATCACTCTATCCACTCTCTTAGGGTTTTTTGCACTTAACAACTTGAAAGAAAAGATGAGAGGGACAAAATCTCCCATAGACAAATAGAGTTTCCCACTTTTCAACCTAGCATTCTCAACCCTTTCCCACTCTTGAGAGCTTCATGCCTCTAATTCAACTATCAACATGAAGATGATCGAAACCCTAGGGTTTAGCTTCAAGGCTTCATGTACGGTCTCTCTAGTTGTAGTTAATTATTTCTCCTATGTTGACTTCTGAGACCAAGTTCCCGTATGCATCACTATATCTACAAATCTTGGGTATGCTTTTGCTTGATAGCTTGAAAGAAGAGATTCGATGGACAATCTCCCATAGACAGCTAGCTAGAGTTTCCCACTTTTGAGCCTAGTATTCTCAGCTCTTTCCACTCCCAAGTGCTTAATCCATCCTCTTCACCCAACCATCAACATCGAGATGGCCGGATCCCTTGGGTTCAGCTTCAAAGCATCATGTACAACCTCTTTGGTTTTAGTTAATCATTTTTGTGATGCTACCCTTTGAGACCCATACTATCAATCCCACTTAATCACAATGGCAACCATGATTTGGATAGCCATCCCCCATCTCCAACAAGGATCCTCCCCTCTGATCGACATTCAGTTCGAGTACTTGTCACCAACTCCTAATACTCCCTATTGTTTAGATGTTTGTAGTCGAAATTAAAAAGAATATCTCATGATTCCCCACTAGATAGGGGTAATAAAAAACCACTATATCATAGGCCAATGATCAGATAGACCTGTGTTAAAGATATATTTACCCCCTAAAGGGGGTCTCAGCCACCATCCCTCTTCTAAAACATAGAATCAATCAATTCTACCAGCCCTAAGATCTTGACCTTTCCTTTTATTAGACCAAGAAAAACCACTCCATTCACCTTGTTCAAATTTAGCAAATTCTTACATAGCTCCTCCCAAACCTCAAGCTCCAAGAGGGACACGCTTCTCTTGTTATGAGATTGATCAACTACTCTCATAAGATCCGTTTTGAGCTTGACATGTTATCTTTCAACAATACATTCTCTCCTTGGACCCATGTGGGGCATAAAGGCAACACACATTGAAGATAAATCCTAACAGAGAAACTTGTATAGCTAGCAAGTACGCCAAACTATCCCTAAATAGTTCCTTACAACCAGTTGGCTAAGGCTGTCGTACCTCCACTCTCTTGGCAATCCACAGCTAGTTGAATGTTGATGACATTCTTATCTACAATACCACTCCAGAGGAGCATCTTATGCACCTAAACAAGTATATCACATATGCAAAGACAAAGAATTGGTGGTGTCTGCCAAGAAGATATTTTTTATGTAGTCCGAGATTGAATTTCTTGGTGTATAGGTTTTTGAAGGATGGCTACTTACAGGCCCTAGTACCTTGAGGATAGGAGAGTCTCACATGCCTTGCGGATTGCTATCGGATAGATACGAGTCTCATCCCACCAACTGTAGATTGAGGCTGGAAGAGCGGTCGGCATACCTCGAGAGCAACGGGTCTACAAATTATGCACAATGGGGGAGGTCGAGATAGAGGAGCATTCTCTATGTGTTTGTCTGGCCTACTATGAGATCTGAGGGCGATACCACTATCTCTTTCAGGAGGGGCTCAGCTTTGGACCCTCATTCGACTGATACATTTCCCCGACCAAGTTTGCATTGGGCTCTGCCTGATTGAGATGAATAGAAAGTGCGTGGGATGTCATTGCACCCATGAATCTTGTTTATACATAAGTCATGCCATCAATTATGTAGAGTCCCAACCAATTTCGCTTCATCCACGCTAGTGGATAATGAGATGAAATGAGATTTTTGTAATACTTGATGAAAAAGCCTTTTCAAATTAAATATACCTCCTCGATGGCATGAATTCTCATCAGTCAAATGGTTGATTTATTGGTCTCTTTTGATGTTATCCATGTATAAGGACTACTTGACCTCTTTCATCATAAATCCTTGCAATGTCATTAGGAGCACATACTATAGCAACCAAAACATACACGTGTGCATTTTCTTGCATAACTTATATGTGTCACATAGAGTAAGAAATTCAAATTCATGCACAATTTAGTTGCAACATCTTCTAACAATCATGGTATTTGTTCCCATTCCATGTTCCATTCGTAATGAAAGCACACTCTAAGGATGCATGTGCATTGTTGGGTTTTTCATGCTAGCAAGATCATGCTTTTGAAATGTGCATGCTTGGCCCTTGTAAATACCCATGGAGCTATTAGTAGCCTAAGTGAACCTAATTTCATCCTTGGCAATATGCTTTTCTTTACCCCCTTCACATTTAGGTGAACCATTGAGCAACCCTTCTTATTTTCTTTGTTGCCCAATCACAGGCTTCTAAATGCTTGAGTTCCCTCCTCCAGAGAGGAAATTGCCCGACAGCCACTTTACCATAACCCCCTGGTTCGGTATCAGGGATCTTCCCCTGGTACAGAACTTAGGACTCCCTTGGCCCGATGGCATGCTCAGGGGGTTGTGACAGTTGGAGATTGGTTCAGGGGTGGTGTGGAGATGTTAGAGGAGGTGATCAAAGATAGACACGGGCCACTTGGACAGATTGTTGCCACCAGATTACTGATCATGAGAGCTATTCCTCAGCAGTGGAGGGATATACTCACAGATCTAGCCTATGTTCACCCCATCTCTACTTGGTCAGGTTATTTTAGTGAGGCTGGGCTATGCATTAGAGTTCGTTTAGGACCGGCACCGTTTATTTATTTTGAGGCGGACATTTCTCACAGATTGTATCTCACTCAGCCCCTGGATTGGCAAGAGCTCCTTTGGCAGAGAGTCAGGGTCATTGGTTGCCTGGGTAAGGAATGGGCCACAAATCCTTCCAGGTTGACCATTGCAGAGGATACTAGATGGAGACTTTGGATTTTTCAGGGTCGACCTCTTGGGGAGCTTGACTGGGACCCAGGTGAGTGGGCATGGCGTGCTCTGGTGGAAGGAGATCGTCCTCTTTCCTTTTTCCAGTACTCGACGAGGGCAGGTTATAGGCTTTAGCAGAGAGACTCTCATCACCTACCATTTGCCTCCCAGCATTGGCACGCACAGGGACTTACTGCAGAGCTCTTGTTGAGCTACTGGACTCACTTTTGGGGCATTAGTAGAGCCAGGAAAGTCTCCTACTTTCTTTGGCTCACTATACATAGAGGCATACCTGTGGGTACTTGGCTTCAGCAGATGGGTAGACCCTCCTTGTGTATGCATTGTCAACTTGCAGAGGAATCTAGCAAGCATTGTTTATGGAGCTGCCCCAGCTCTAGAGTGGTTTGGACAGGTATCTTCAGGTTGTTCTCACATGTTACATCCGAGTCCTTTCTGATGACATGGGGTGCTGCCCTTTGGGGGAGAGGATCTGGAGCCCTTACTCTCTTTGAGTCAAAGCCAGGAGACCACGGTTTCTTCATGTAGCATCGCCAGAGACGGGGTCCCACAGAGGCCAACATCATGGAGCCACATGATTTGCTTTTGGTACCTGTACCAGCTCAGGATTCCCTGCCTACTTCAGGTGCAGGGTCAGCCTGGGAGGTGATTTCCAACATTACCCTATGGCGGATATGGTATTCGCGATGTTCTTTTGTCCTTGGGGTTATGCACGGAGGCTGACACTCTCGCTTCCATTTGGGTGGAGATTATCTTCACTCTCAAGAGTCAGTGGGAGCGGTGTACAGGCACCTCTTCGACAGCTCGTGGGAGACTTATATCCTTCATGAGAAAATAGGATTGCTCCTTGTTTTTTCATTTGACCTCTTTTGGGATGTCGTGGCATTTTAGACCACCACCATGGCTTTTTTGCCATATTGTTGAGGCTAGGGATAGAGTACTTTCTCTCCCACCTGTTGTATGATTTGTTTTGAATGGAATATATCACTTTATATTTAAAAAAATGCTTGAGTTGGACCCTAGGGAAGAAAACTATGATAAAAATTTTTAAAATTAAATAAAAAGGACGTATGTTCACGTAGAAGCCCCCAATTTCTTACAATAAAATTGCCCCTGTAGTTGTCTTCCTTAAGATATGACTATCCTAGTGCAAGATTGTTTTTGGCCATAACTTTTGACCTCAAATGTGGATTTGGATGTTTCTTATGGTGTTGTGATGGGAGCATGAAGATGTGCAAACTAGTGTCTTTAATAGTTTAAATTCTTCAAAATTTTAATAACTTGATCGTCAAATGAAAGAGATCAATCATATTTATATTGTACATGGTATAGAAAATCAATGACCTTAGCTACACCTAAAGAAAATCCTAAATGAGTGACAATGTCAATCTCATAAGGTATAAAACAAATAATTGATATCCATTATTCATTTCTAGAAAATAATAATTGATAATTGCTATCCATTATAAGATATAGAACAAATAATTGATATCCATCATTCATTTCTAGAAAATGATACTTATTCTATTAAATCCAAGCATGTAGATGCATAATTAATGTACCTGGAAACTCCCTCGAATAATCATTTTTGTCATCTCCAAGTGCCTCTTTGCCAACTTTCCATGTGATATAAAGAAGAAAAATATTTTTTTAGAACATCTATACAGTTCTTCAATAGACCTAAGAAACATTCTCTTGACACACATCCTTACTCTTCCCCATTTTATTACTAATTCTTATAACTTCTCATCACTATTACATTGTTGATGCTACTCATCAATCCCATTAGATATACACTTTAACCCTTTTTAGATGGAAAGCAATGTTACCACATGTTGATGTCTTTCTTATCTATCATGGATTCCATATGATTCCCAAATGTGCTTTATATTTAGGTGATACTAGTGTGTCTTCTAAATTATGTTATTCATAGCAATTATAGAAGTATTTGGCTTGGGTTTTCTCTCAAATTTTCCATGAAAATTTTCCCTTCTACTTTACTTAAATATAGTAAGTCTACAGAAAGGACAAAGAAGTGATAATTGTTGGCCTCCAGTTAGTCGAAAACCTGAGTCTAAGTCCAAGAACCAAGCATAGGTGACCAAGCACCAACAATCAATGGGCCAAGCAGTGTACCCCAAGCCATAGAAATGGGCCAATATGAGTTACATAAGCAATATAATTGGTGAAGGTGATTTTGAGAAGCCCTTGAGCCATGTTCAAAAGGTGGTTGACGAGAACTGAGTAATCTAGTGTTTAGAAATATTGAAGTCAAAATCCTAGGTTAGAACGAGTCCTTTTAAGAGTCTAGCTCTAAGTTGAGTAGTTTGGACAAGGTCGAGTTGTATTGCTCTTAGTGAGAGTTGTGTCTTGAGCAGGTGAGAGAGTCTGAGACACGACACCTTCTTGTTGCATGAGGACTCTTGCAATTATGATTGTTTGTAATAGGCATAGGACTCTTTATAATATAAGTATTGGTTTTGCATTTCTATGCAACACTTATATTTATGTGTGCACGATTGATCACTCATCTTCATATGGTTTCACCAATGCCTACTATTACCAAGAAAAGAAACCAACAGTCACTATCCCTTATGCCATCCCTCCACCTAGGCGGTCCCATGCAAACGTTAAGTGAGATATGGCCAAGGTCAATGGGATATATAGTATTAAATTAGTGGAGGTTTCAGGGGACCTTGGAATTTCTCATCCATGTGGGCTAGTCCCATGTGGGGTACTTGGGGCACCAACTCAATATGTAATATGTTACTACTCTCGTCCTTAATCCAAGGTATGGAAGGACAAGGTCCATATATAATATGCATGGATGTCCTTTAAAATTTTCAAATATGGAAGGAAAAAATATGAAAATTTTGTGTCCCTCCTCGCACAAAATATAAGGTATATATCTTGAAAAATATGCAAGATTTTAAGATTTGTACATATTTTTCATAATATGTGAGGCCCAAGGGGGGGGTCTTTTGGCTGGGGGGGTAAAACAAAAAATACACTAAAATATGAAAACCCCTCTCCTTTCAAATTAATGTAACTTTTTCATGTGTTATTCAAATTTCAAGGTGTAAAGACATATTTGAAGCTCTTCTAGTGTAAAACACAACCATGTTAATTTGAATAATTTCTACTCATGGCATATTGTTAAATTCATCTCATACTCAATATTTTGATATGTTTTCTTACTAAAGGAAGTTGGCGCCCTTTGTGCCAACCCTCAACTTGTCTTGCTAGGCATTATAATATTGAGATGGAGCCATGGGGCCTCTTAGACTTAGGATAAGAAGGTTCGATTTTTGAGGGGAGGAAGTTGTCGCATGCTATTGAGGATGCGCATTGCCAAGCCCACAGGCCTCCACCCATACTATGCATGTGGGAAGATGCATTTATGAGGAGAACTCCCTTCTTTTGGTTATAAAAGGAGGGACTATTGCTTGATGTGACACCCTCATTCTTGTATAGCCACCATTCTAGCATTTTGATTTCCCATCCTCCCTGTCAATAAAGCATGACCTTCCTTCCTTGATGTCTCTATCTCCCCATTCCTCATCCCCCCCCTTACCTCTTGTACCATAACCTCTTTCTTCATCTCCATACCACTTTTATCCTTGCCCCCTCCCATGTTATCACTTTCTCCCTCTCCTTCCCTCTCCCCCATTGCTCTAGAGCGTCGTCATGTCCTGCGCATGAATCCTGCCATCTCACCATAGGGACTATTGTCATTGAGCTAAGAGCTATAACACTTTGATGCTGAGGTCTTCAAGAAATGAGTAATTTTAGCCTATTGTCTTTGGAAAATCAAGATATTTTATATATAGAATGCTATAGAACTATTGAAACCACAAACCTATGATTTAAAGGAATGGAAATGATATGTCTAATACTATATGTTAAGTACTAACCGAGTCAATAAGCTTGAGTTGGCTTGAGTTGGATAGTTAAAAATGATTGGATTGAATGGAATTGAAATCACATGTCCAATATTATGTGCTCAAGTACTAATCAAAGTCAGTAAGCTTGAGTGGGATGCTTAATAATCTTCCTTGAAGCGGAGACATATATCCAAGGTAATTGTCACTAGGTTAATCCTAGACAAAGATAAATAAAGGATACAAGACAATAAGCTTGAGTTTATTTATGCCATGGACTATGTACAACACACCTATGGGTTCTCTTACGTGGAATGGTGGAAGCTCTGCAAGGCCATTGTTTGAAATGATAAAAAAGGCTCTACCTGCCACATAATGCTTAAACTTTTCAATGTAAAACACTAGAGATAGAGCATGCTTGTCGGCCTTGGAGTAAGTGCTGCTCTATTTCAAGCATATGCCGTGAAGTAGACCGAATGGGATACATGAACTGGTTGTCCCCTTGCTGGAGAAAAATCCCTGCCACTAGTGAGGCTACCAAAAAAGAGGCTCTACCCCTCATGATGTCTCTGGATATAGAATATGAGATTACTTAATGCTTGGATTGCACAGCAGCTGGAAACGTTGTGTGGGCGAAGCCACTATATGCCTCAAGTGTTGGAAATTGATGTCTAGCTCAAGTGCTAGAATGTGCAAATCATGGCCAAGATCAAGACCCCTTAGATATTCCATGAGGGCTATCATTTTGGAGCCTGTGACGTATTCTGAGCCTAAGTGAGCTTATTCCTTATAGAATCATCTCGTGGGCAGCACTGGCATTCCCTGGCTTTGGATTTTGTTGCTCATTTTGCGAGCTTTGTGAAAGCCTTGAGCAACAAAGGAGTCCATTTTTGTGAATCTGGTTGCTACTAATGCTATTTTTTGTGAACCGTGAGCTCCGGTTCAAGTTTCACTGCTAAAGCAATTCCAGGCCTTGATTCAGTTTCCAACTAGCCTAGGAGACGGAGCAGAAGCAGCAATAAGCTGCAAAATCAAGCATTTCATCTTCTTTGATCTCTTCCTACATCCAGACACTCGTCTCCATAAGACCCGCTTGCTCAGGCCACCATTTTCGGATCTGCCTGCTCCGATGGATTGAGGATAGGCCAACACTCTTGTCTGCAATTTTGTGAGGGATTCTTTGAGTTGTGATCCTTTGTATTGATGATTCTTTTCTCTGTTGCATATTTCTTCACATTTGCACATAGGTGGCACGTGGCTTTATTTGCTAAGGTTTCTTTCCTAAGGTTTATTTCCTGGTCAATTAAAAGGGTTGACTCCTCATTCCCATTCATCAGTTGGGATTTCGAAGTTTCGATAGAAGAGAGATATTTGCAGATTTGTCTTCTTGAGTTTGATTATCCAGTGATACCCATGTTTTGAGGCATCTTAGGTCCTATTTTCAACATCGGTCATTGTCGTGGGGCCATGATTTTTGAAACATACCTTATGCAAATCACTCTAGTTGTAGTTTGAGTACACGTTTATTGATGGACGTTTAGTACACGGATGCTATTTTATGCTAAGGGATAGCTTTGACACATTGTAGTTAATGATTGATAGTGCTATGCTCTCTTGGGTGAGACATTATTGATGCTTATGCCCATGGACGGTGTTAGTTTTTAAGAAATAAGACATGACTCTAGATCATCACCATTATGATGCATGTGGCTTTCCTCATGGGTAGCCTTTCTTTTTTTTTTGTGTACATCAGTGTCGTTGTCTTATATAGTTGTTCAACGATCAACGTTTTCACAGCTCTTATTTACTTGGGTCACCATTTCGTGACATTGCGGATATATAGAAAGACACGTTTTTCACATCACATACGATTGATAGTCAATGCCTATCGACATGTGGTCAACGCTTGAAGATAACAACTGCTTGGGGTGTCTCTATTGTAATACTCTTTCTTGTCTACAGATCCTAATAGAACAACTAGAGATGATGCCAGATATAGGGTGTGACAGCATGTTATTCTTTTGGTGAAACCACACATAATAGTTATGCCAGATGTTCCTTTTACCAATCACGAATTCAGGACTGCACTCATGGCCTTGCTCAAAGGCAAGAGCTTGGGTTCATGTGGGTTGTCACCTTCCTTCTTTATTGCCTTTTGGGATATGATTAGGGATACAATTGACTTTAGTCCTATAGCACATATGGGACTCTATTACTATGCATGAATCACTTACAGAGACTCTTAGTCTTCTCATCCCTAAGGGAGGTTGCAGAAATTATCTCCCAATGGAGGCCCATCACTCTCTTGGGGACTTGTTATAAGATGTTGGCCAAAGCCATCAGTTTGCATTTGCAGCCCCTTCTTCCAAACCTTATCCATGATATGCAAATGGGCTTTGTTCATGCCAAAAGTATTTGATAGCATATTCTCCCTTTGGGATGCTTCTCAGTGGGCTATGCACAGTGGCCAAAGACTTGCCATTCTACCGCTGGATTTTGAAAAAGCTTATGATAGAGTAGATTAGGGTTTTTTTAGAGGGTACTCTTCTATAATTTGGATTCTCAAATGCATGGATTAGAGGGATCTCCTTGTTGTACAAATACTTATTAGAGGGGTAAAGGGGGAGAGGTTTCAACTTTTGAGATCGGTCCAACAAGGATGCCCTCTTGCACCCTTTCTTTACTTATTCGTGGCTGAAGCGATGAGCTTATTTTTGAGAGCTCAAGTAGATGTTATTGGCTGAGACTCCCCCTAAAACATAATGGGGAACTTGTGGATAGTAAGTAGCTGATGATACTATTGTTTTATTAATGCCACTCCACTTAATTTTACCTCATCAATTGGACTTGTTCTGTTTGGTAGCAGGTGCACATATTAAATAAATAAATTCAAAAGCTTCTAGATTAATGACCAAGATACTCCAGATTGGGGGCTTTACTTGGATCCAGAGCGCTTTTTCTACTAGATATTTGGGCTACCAGGTTGGTGTGCTCCCTTCACAACAGTTTGCCCTAGTGGTGGAGAGTATCATGAGGAAACTCCTTTTTTCGTGTTCAGCTATTGACCTCACCTCCAAGGTGGTGGTAGCCAACTAGGTACCGGCTTGGTTCATATGCTCTTATTGATGCCATTCTAGAGATTGCATCACTCAGATAAGGAATTTTCTTTGGAGTGGTTTAGATGGTTTTTGGAAGACACTAGAGCTAGGGTGGCTTGGAAAACCCTAATCCTTCCCACATGGAAATGAGGCCCTAATATCATAGAGCTCTACCATGCAAGATGGTGGTCAGAGGTCTTATGCCAGTGCAAGAACCTTGAAAGGATTTTTTCATTTGATGCATACAGTCTTGTTCTCCTTTCACATGTGGAGATTGGTTGGACAGTACCTAATGGATTTTTACCTCAGCGTGTCTTTGGGCCCCCTCTTTCCCTTGTATGGTTGCCATCTTGTAAGCCTGGGCCAGCTTCAAGAGTACTCTCCAGAGTTTTCCATCTACCTCTCGAGAAGATATTGACAGCCAACCAGTCATGTGAAATGACAACATACTTGATGAGCCTGGCAGACCCTAGGGTTTTGTCTTCTTACATGGAAGGATTTCAAAAGCCTCCCACATAGAGCTAGAAAATAACGAAGGATGAGGCTGAGAATGATGTACTTTTTGTACTTTCGCATTGAGCTTGCTTTGTGATTTTCATTCATACTTAATAGAATTATTTTTTTCCAAAAAAAAAAAAAAACCTCCCACATGATCAACAATCCCAATAGTTTAGCCATCTCAGAGAAAGTGTAGGGAGGATTCAATAGATAGATGCTGCTCTACTTATAAATTGGATACCCCCAGGTGATGGATACCATTCTCTTGCTACTTGCCTAGGAACCTTTATGAGATCAGGAATTCCTCTTCGGGTCATAGTACTTTCACGTTCAGATAGGGATGCCTCGGTCTTTTTGATGTTCATTCTGAGCAGGTTCCGCATGCCACTCTTGAAATCCCTTAGGAATAGAAAGATCACTCTT
This sequence comes from Dipteris shenzhenensis, assembly GCF_047967505.1. Classification (NCBI taxonomy): domain Eukaryota; kingdom Viridiplantae; phylum Streptophyta; class Polypodiopsida; order Gleicheniales; family Dipteridaceae; genus Dipteris; species Dipteris shenzhenensis. The sequence continues at coordinate 1,212,052 of NW_028239847.1, read as the reverse complement.
TTCTTTTGGCTTTCTGTACATGGCCCGATCCCCAAGTCATATAGAGGAGAGTGTGTAAAGGTAATTAATAGCTTAGCAATCCCTTTCCAAATAATTTGTGCCTATGTGCAGTCCCAAAGATAATGCTAGATGGACTCCTCAGTAGAAAGGTAGTGAGTACAAGTAGAATATGCACTAAACTTCAACCACTAGCTTTCCCTTTCTTGGCCGCAAGCTCTATATGAGAGACGAGATATCTCCTATGCAGAACAACTTTTGGAGGAGGCTATGGAAATCTCTCAGGAATAGAAAAATCACTCTTTTCTTTTAGCTTTCTATTCATGGAGGTATTGCAGTGAACCTGTGAAGATCCAAGTGTGTGTAGAGAATATATGATATTATTTCCAACCAACAAGAACTTTTACTTTTTGAATTTAAACATTATCATGATCTGGGCTTCCTGAATAGCTAGCCTTGTTTCTTTCAATTCAGGAGTAATTTTAATTATGCTTTATCCTTCTTTTTCTACAGGCACAGACATTACCTGATCAAACCTCACAGTGAAACATTTCTCGACTGTACTGTCGAGGATAATGTTTAGTGGGTTCTGATGTACAGTGATTGTACCATACTTGCCAACCTTTGCATTGCTGGAGTGGTAAGAATGGAGAAAGTCCCTAATGTATGTGGTCATTGTAGGACTGTCCTCCAAGGCTTTTAGGCCCTCATGCAAATTGCCTAGACTGCTTTGCTCTAAGTAAGATGTTGCTTCCTGCGAAAGAGCATAAGTCGAGAGCCCTAGAGTTAGATATTGCCCACGGCTTCAGCAAGAAGAGCAGGGTATTCTCAGTATGCAGGGTTCCAAGGCTTTTTATCACCTACATATATATTGGAGTTGTCGTTTGTAGTATACGTGTAGCTTAGGACCTTGAGTTGTGTTCCGGTCCAGAGTATTGTCATCCAACGGCCAATTCCAACACTGGAAGAACTTCAGTCAGTCCTACTTGGTGAAGAACTCAGGACTCAGGTCATTCAAGCATGTAAAGGTCATTCTAATGATCGGGCATTCACAGCTTTAGACAGAAGTAGAGGCAAAGGCAAAGGCAAAGGCAAAGGCAGAGGTAGATCATATTAGAAAAGTGGTCATCATCAGCAACAAAATCAAAGTCAGCATCAACATCATCCTCAGCAACATCAGAATCAGCAAAGAGGAAATCATTCCAATTGAGGAAGATTTCAAGGACGAGGGAATGCATCCACCAACGTGTCAAACATTCAGTGCAACTACTATCACAAGTTTAGACACTATGAAAGAGATTGCCGCAAGAAGTAGTATGACCAAGGTAGTCAATCCAGCAGTAATTGAGGGAATTCTCGTGAGGCAGAGGATATCCTCGATCCACATCTCCATGTCATGTGGTTTGATGCACGTGAGTCAACATACCACACATCATTGCTTTCTTCTGCACTTGTCACAAAATTGGTCATGTGCTGCACCATAAACAAATGCTCATTTCTGTCATCACCCTGTCTACTAGAGGATGCATAATTGCCTTGCTGCAATTTTCCATTCATGATGTTATTCTGCTTTTTGTAGTAGTCTTTAGCCATATGACCCATTATACCACATTAGTAGCATTCAGCATTACTGTTTGCATTTTGGCCTCTCTGCCATCCACCACGACCTCTTTGGCTCCCCCTGCCTCTAAAGTTACCACGTCCTCCTCCATAGGACTGGTTTTCTTGAATTTGCTACATATTCTGATTTCTGCCACAACCTTCAGATCGGCCTACCCTACCTCTACCTCTACCTCTTCCAGCATTTCAGTAGAAGACAACTTCTTTTGAAGTTCCTCCTGAAGAAGATGCATCACCATTTCTCTGCTCTTCAGAAATTAGAAGAGCAATCAACTCCTCAAAATCAGGAAAATTCTCACGGATGGCAATGGATGTCCAGAACTGTGCATAATCCTTTCCTAGACCATTCAAGGTCAGAGAAACTAAATCATCATCTTCCACTGGCGACCCAATAGAAGCAAGTGCATCTGCAATCTTCTTCACCTTCATGTGGTAGTCATTGATGCTCATATTTTCTCTTTGCACATTATGCAACTCCTGCTTGAGCTGCATTTTCCTGGCTTGCGTATTTGTGCTTTACATTTTTGTCAAAGTATCCCACGCCTCCTTCGGCGTGCTTGCGTCCTGAATATGCACAATCATAGAATCTGAAATACTGATAGATAGCCAGTACATAACTTTTCTGGCTCTCTCATGCCATCCTTTAAATGCCTACAACTCCTGTTGATTGGGAACATTAGGAATAACTGGTTGTTGTTCAACTCTAGTAATGAACTCCCAATAGCCTTTTCCCTTAAGGAAATTCATCATTCTAAACTTCCATGCTGGAAAGTTGTTATTGTCAAGCTTTTCAGTGACAATCTATGAAAGAGCATCATACGCCATTACATAACACTCAAAAATATTCTGTCAGTGCAGAAAACACACACAACTTTTGCCTCACAAGGGTAAATCTGCAAAATTGATGAAAGTGGTATTTGACCACAAGTCACTTCCTAGTGACGATTTTCCATCAACAAGCAATAAGAATGATTCTGTCACTCCCAATATCTCTGTGCATAGGCATACGATGCATTTTCTGTGGCAACTTTTCACCAACCTGCAGAATAGTGGTCGCATAACAAAAACAGGGCACCTTTCTGAGTGCCTGCGGAAAACTTTTGCCACCAAAATGGGCCCCGACTACCCGCAGAGATTTGCTCCCAAACTCGAAAAAGAAAAGCAACACTGATCCTCTTACCAAGACACCGCGAACTTGGTTTGCTTCCTTGAGCTCCTTACCACGAACCAAGCTCTGATACCATGTGAAGAGAGTGGGAGAGAAGTAAGGAGTCTCACTTGCAGCTTTCTCATATACACAAAGGGGGAATACACACAAAGGTGGAGGCTGAAAAATAGTTTTCCTCTTCTTAGTTGTGAAAGCCAAAAGAACTCTCTCTTAGTACAAAAGGAATAGATGAACCCTATATGTGGGTCTCAAACCAAACTCAGCTAACCTAGGTGGCATACTAACTAAGCCACTAACTAGAATACATAAAGATAGCTGTCATCTAGCTATTATTCATGGGTAGTGTACCGACTGCATCTGCAGCTAACAAGTCAGTGACATAAATGCACAACGGTCACCCTAGCATATCACGAGTGGAGCTCGATATCTCAACACGAGACCCTCACTAAACATCATAGCCATCTCCTATATGCAAAAATATCAGACTTGCGTACAAATTATCTACAAGCTCAATGATACAGGTGCAATCGCATCCAACATGTATGCAACATGTAGACTTTCCAACACTGTTTCTGTTAAGGGTAGGGGATAGTGAACCCTAATTGTGGCGGCATTCACATTTTTTAAGTTTACACATATTCTGATCTTCTTGTTGCATTTAGGTACAATGACAATGGGTGAAACCCAATCAATGTGCTCTATCTCGTAGATGAATATGGCATCTAGTAGTTTTTCCAGCTCGTCATAAACCATGGTGCCATATTTAGGATTTGTGCGATAAGGTCCACATACCTTAGGGTGAGCACCTTCCCTTATAGGTATCGTGTGTACTGCCACTTCTGGTGAAATTCCTTTCATCTCTTTGTATGACCATGCTAGGCAGTCACAGTATTCCATTAGGAGTTCTTTGAGTTTGGCTTCATCTTCTTGACGAAGCTATTTCCCAATGAAAATCAAATTTTCTTCCTCCCCTTCAAGGGCGAGGTTTATTGTGCATGTTTTTGTTAGTCCCTCATAGATTGGAGTTTCTCTAATGCTATCGGTTTCTTGAACTTCTGATTCTCTAAGTGGTCTTGGCATTGCTATTGGGGCACTGCCACTTGTATAATTCTTGAAGTATTCCGACACTTCTCGAAGATCGGCCTCTGATGGGGTTGAACTAGCCTGACATGTGTCATGTGTACTGGGTGGCATAGTTGCATTTATTAATTTGTTAGGCTCTTCTTTTCTTTCTTTTTCTGAGTCACTTATCGAGCTTCATCCGCACATGTGGCTTATATTTCCGAAACTTCTTACGTTGGGAACTGTGGGGTAACTTTTCCACTTGGTAAGGTGTTTCCAAGTAAGGGTTCATGTGCTGCACATACTCCTTCCATTCCCTCAGGGGACCATTCAAGAGGCGGTGGTTTTGATTTTGAGGGAGTTGACTTTGCAAGGTACAATTCGACGATCCTTGATAGGACTCATTCGAATTCATTGAAGTGCTTGGCCTTGGCTTTTCTACGATTTCCTCCTTCAGCTTTCTTGCGAGATCTTCTACTGTTATTCAACTACAGAGGTTCAACTTTTGGGAGCTCGATTGCCATTAGGGCATGCAGAATGGCTGTCATTATCAAAGATTTGATCTTCAATTTCAGCATTCGCAGCCTCTGTTTCAAGGTCCCAAGGAAAATCTGAGTCATCATTGGTATTGGTACCTTCTTCAGGTTCATTATCCCATTCAAGGTCAGCCATAAAGAATGGCATCTCTAGATCGATTGGTTTTTCATGTGTCAGTGGAGGATCGACCCATAGCGCATTAGCATCTATCTGTGAGAAGATGGGGTCTAATGAATGGCAGTTGTCGATGGTTGCCAATGTTTGTATCCACTTATTGACATTGCTTTGTGAGTCACCCGCTATGGCATGCTATTGTAGGGGAGCTAATTTGCTTGAGATTGTCGTGGAAGATGTGTCATCCAATGCTCTAGGCACAATTGGTTTAATAGCTCCTATCCCCACATTCACCCTAACTGCAATGTCGCGATTTTGGATTGTCAGTCTATCAGTTCCCCAGTCATGGAGGACTGATGCTTCTTGTAACCAAGGACGTCCCAGTAAGATTTGATAGGATTTTTTGGGGAGATCCAAGATTGTGAATTGAAGGGAAAGCAGACTCCTGTGATCTTTGTGGACATGCCATTTACTATTCCCAAGGGTTTCGCCCGTGAATCATCAGCAAGGCGTATGTTGAAATTAGCCTTTTGCATTGGTGGGAGACCCCATTCTTCGTGAGCTCCTTTGATAAGACATTTACACCTGCTCCACCATCCACTATGGCTTGGACATTATATGCCTTGCGGATCAAAGGCACATTAATGTTGCGTATGTCATCTCTCTCACCCATCCGCACAAGGATATCTTCAATGTCATTCATAGGTGGAGGGGGATTTGCGAGTTCAATCCATCCTTTGAAACTCTCCCAGAGATTGGGACAATTCCGTAGAAGGATTCCGATGGAAATTGACACAGGGCAACTCAGGATACTAGAGAGTGCGGCTCCTTCAAGTTGACGTGGTGGTACATTATGCTCTGGAGTCTATTGTTGGAACAGAGGCTCGAGTACAGTATCAATACTTTGTGGGGCCAAGTCATAGATTGGGTTTTGAGCTTGTTTCTCAGCCTCAAATTGAGATTTTTTCTCAGCCTCAAATTGGGCTTGTTCCTTTTGTATCCATTGTTGAAGTGCCTGAAAGCGAGCCTTCTCCACCTTTGCATTTGGGTATGGAGCTTCTTTTATTTGAGGCTCGCGAGTTGATGTGGATTAACTCGGCTACTCATTGCTTGGCAGAGGTGGAGGTACTTGTGCTTTCTTTTTAAGAAATTGCTTTGGTTGGATTGGAATGTTAGGGTCCTTGGTGGCCTCTTTCTGTTGCCGTGTAATTACATTTACAGGTTGTGAATTTACACTTGCCGTTGGTGTGAAGATAGTGGGAGAGAGGGAAGGAGTCTCACTTGCAGCTTTCTCACATACACAATGGGGGAATACACACACAGGTGGAGGCTGAAAACAGTTTTCCTCTTCTTAGTTGTGAAAAGCCAAAAGAACTCAAGTACAAAGAAATAGAAGAACCCTATATGTGGGTCTCAAACCAAACTAAACTAACTAAGGTGGCATACTAACTGAGCCACAAACTAGAGTAGATAAGGATAGCTATCATCCAGTCGTGGGCGATGTACCAACCGCATCTGCAGCTAACAAGTCGGTGACATAAATGCACAACGGTCACCTTGGCATATCACGAGTGGAGCTCGATATCTCAACACTCCCCCTCGAGCTCAATCCCAACTCCTGCACACCAAGCAGGTCTCTGAACTTGCACAGCTTCTCTATGCCCAATGCCTTCGTGAATATGCCAACTACCTGATCCTCTGTGATGACATAAACTAGATCAATAAGACCTAGTAAAACCTTCTCCTGCACATAGTGATAATGCACCTCAATGTGCTTTGTTCTAGCATGATAGACTGGGTTATTTACCAAGTGTATACTGCTCATGTTGTCACAATAAATGACAACTCACCCATCTGTAGACTGATGCATATCATAAAGTAGCTTATGCAACCAAGCTACCTCACATGCAGCCATTGCTGCACCCCTGTACTCAGCCTCTGTGCTCGACAAGGCAACTGTAGGCTATTTCTTGCTGCTCCAAGTGATTGCAACACTCCCAAAAGAGAACACATATCCACTGGTAGATCGTCTCTCAAAAATACTACCAGCCCAATCAGCATCAGTGTATCCATGCACCTGTATCTGAACCCCAGCCTCATAAAATAGTCCATACTGCAATGTGGACTTCACATACCTGAGTATGCATCTAGCCACATCCAAATGCGGTTTCCTTGGAGAATGCATAAGCTGACTTACCAATCCAACAACATAGCTCAAATCTGGCCTGGTAATAGTCATATAAATCAAACTTCCTACTATGCGTCTGTACATAGTAGTGTCGTCTAGAAGCTCACCTGCATTTGCGCTCAGCTTCACATTCTACTCCAAAGGAACTGAAATAGGCTTACAGCCTGTCATCCCATATTTGGACATCATGTCCAATCCATACTACCTCTGCAAGAGCTGTATCCCACTTGGTGATCTAATCACCTTAATGCCCAAGAAATAAAGCAGCTCTCCCAAATCCTCCATCTCAAACTTTTGCTTCAACAACATTTTCACATGAAGGATATCTTCATCACTATCACCTGTGATGATCAAATCATCAACATAAATGACAAGCAGCATAATACCTTTCTGTGTTTTTCTCACATAGAGTGAGAAATCTGCCTTGGAAATCTGAAAGCCAATAGTGACAAGATACTGTCCTATCTTGTCAGACCATGCTCTAGGTGCTTGCTTCAAGCCATACAAGGCTTTCTTCAACCTGCAAACAAACTCAGGATGAATAGCATGAACATAACCTGGTGGCTGCTCCATAAAGACCTCTTCTTGCAAATCACCATGCAAGAAAGCATTCTTTACATCCATCTGATGTAAAGACCATCCCTTTGATGCAGCCATAGCAATGACTGCTCTTACAGTTGCCATCCTTGCAACTGGACTGAATGTTTCTTCATAATCAATGCCATATGTCTGTGCATACCCCTTGACAACTAATCTTGCCTTGTATCTGTTCACAAAACCATCTGCATTGTGCTTGATCTTATAAACCCACTTATAGCCAATTGCATTTTTGTCTTTAGGCAAAGGCACCAATTCCCATGTAGCATTTGCTTCCATTTCTTCATCCATGGCTTTCTCCCATTTTTCTTTTCCCATGGCTTGCTCAAAAGAAGTGGGTTCTGGTTCCTGTATCACTTTGACCATATAGGCATAGTGAATGGCTGTAAATCCATCATATTTCAGCCTATCCACAGGATATCTAGCTCTGGTAGACCTGTGCAAAATAGGCTCACTTCCAGGTGCTCTCAAAACATCCTTGGTCTTCCTTACTGCAGGTGTAACAATAGAAGGAATACCCAACTCATCATCAATGCTCTGTTCAGAGCCACTGGATTCACCATCCACATAAGAGTGACCTGCATTCACATCAAACATGAGCTGATCTACCTTCTCTTTTCCTTTTTGTGATACCTGCATACCACTATTTGTATTGCTTTGAGGAGATTCTCCTGATCTTAATCTGCCTTTCCATGGTGAAGTATGTGAACCACTGCTAGAGGACACTGTAGGTCCACTAATATTTTGTGATTGCTGCTGTGAATTCTGTGCAGCATTACCATTTTGTGCATATACATCAATCATCACATTTACTGGTTTATACCAGCTGCTCATCTCATAAAAAACAACATCTCTGCTGATTGTAAACTTACGAGTAGAAGGGTTATAGCATCTATACCCTTTCTGCTGCAGAGAATAACCAATAAAGATGCACTTCTCAGCTTTTGGATCCAACCTGGACCTCAACTCATCTGGCACATGAACATAGGCAATGCAACAAAAAATTTTTAGATGAGAAATATCTGGTTTCCTACCAGTATACATCTCCTCTGGCATCATGCCATGTATTGCTGCAGTGGGAGTCCTGTTCATTATGTAAACTGCTGTAGCAACTGCTTCATCCCAACTGATAGTGGGAGAGAGGGAAGGAGTCTCACTTGCGGCTTTCTCACATACACAATGGGGGAATACACACACAGGTGGAGGCTGAAAATAGTTTTGCTCTTCTTAGTTGTGGAAAGCCAAAAGAACTCAAGTACAAAGAAATAGAAGAACCCTATATGTGGGTCTCAAACCAAACTCAACTAACTAAGGTGGCATACTAACTGAGCCACGAACTAGAGTATATAAGGATAGCTGTCATCCAACTATTATTCGTGGGCAGGGTACCAACTGCATCTGCAGCTAACAAGTCGGTGACATAAATGCACAACGGTCACCTTGGCATATCACGAGTGGAGCTCGATATCTCAACACTTGGATGGTCCACCCCAATGATGCCGATGGGGATGTCAGGCTTTATTTCTATTTGTTCTGGGACCTTATTTTTCATGGGACAATCCATGCAGGCATGTCCTATGCCACAATCTCTACAGAGTGGTTGGAAAGTAGCTGGGCTACCACGATGAGGGCACTCTGCGATTCGGTGATTTTGTCCACAACCGTAGCACTTGATTGGTGTGCGATATGTGTTGGGATGTAGTTGATTTGCATAAACTGGTATTAGACCCTCTGCACCTTCTACATAGTACACTGGGTACTCTGCTTCATACTCAAATGGCGACTCTACTTCCTCGGCTTGTAATTGAGGAGCTGGATTTGGTGCTCTTGGATATGGTCGTGGATTCGGGTTCCTGAATAGTTGTGGGGCTTGTGTTTGAACGGGAACAGGATTTAGCCTCGGAGCTGGGGGCGCTTGTGCAAGTGCCGGTTGCCTGTACACTGGCATGGGTGCCACTTGGTATTGTTGAGTTTGAGGCGGGTTGTTGCGCATGTTGAAGATGCAACTGTTTTCATCATGGTCGCCGACGATGCAGATATGGCACCACAACCTTGGTGGTGGATTTGCTTGTGCAGTGATCCTGGCTCTGAGGACCGGGCACTCATTTGCTATATGGTTTGCCATGCAATGTGGACACCATACATTTTCTTGCCGTGGATAGGTCTGAGTTGGCGGCTGAGACAAGTGAAGTTTTTGTTCCATGGCGTGCATCATGTCTTCTTTCAGCTTCATGGTCATGGCCTCTAGGCGATCTTCATTTGATGTTTCGGCAACAGACTTGGATTTGCCTTTTTTGGAGTGCTTATCTCGGGTACTAGATCTGCCGTCATCACTGTTAGTGTCTGAGTTTGTCATGCCATCCTCGATGTCAATGGTTGCCGCATGAGCAACACTGAACGTTGCATAGCTTCTTATCTTTCTCATATCCTTTCGGATTTTCTTTCTGAGTCCTACAATGAACCATGCCGTGAGGTACTTTGCATCTGGGTGTGGGTCACATTTGGTGATTAATCGTTTCATATGTGCATACATCTTCTCTTCGGCCTTGTTCGATCTTGCTGAGTTGGAGAGCGGGATCATCTTGTAGCCTCTCCGTTTGAAAGCATCGTTTGAATTCTGTTTGAAGTAGGTCCCATGTGGTGTGTTCTTCCACGAGAAGGTCTAGGTACCATTCAGATGCTTCATCAATTAAGGCCATGGGAAACCAAGCCACCTTGGTTTCATGGGATTGATCTCCACCTGCGTGGTATGCGGCATCAAAATGCTGGAGGAATTGAGGTGGATCTCCCCGACCATTATATTTGGAAAGTTCCAGTTTTCCCAAGGGGCATTGGCCTCGATTGTTATTATTTCTTCGATTGAAGAAATTGTCAGCCTTGACATCGAGGTCGATATCCCCATCATTGTCATGACGATGTCCAGCCATGTTGGGGCGTGGAGGAGTTAGAGGGAGTGGTTGAATCTCAGGGGGGGATTCCAGGTAGAGGATTGGCGGGGGCGGTTATTGCAGCAAAGTTATATGCAGATGTGGTGAGCGTTGGAGTCAAAGGCATTGGCCGAAACGTAGCTGCATGCAGATTGGGTGAGATTTGCCAAGGGTGTCTCTGCCACAAGTGCGGGTGTGGATGTAGCTTTGTTAGGAGTGTTATAGTGGTGTTAGTTTGTGTAGGGACCGTCGTGTTAATAATGTGCCTAAGATTGTTCTACGTGTGTAGAGAAATGTGCTGGTGCAGACGGATCATTAATTGGAGGTCATGGCGTGAAGATATGAGCGAATTTGTGTGAAACGAGGCCCACACGGGGGCACGAATGAGCGAGTGCTAGGGATGCCAAAATGGTGTGCAACGGGTTGGAAAAATACCATGTAGCGTGGTGTTTTCGTGTGTGAAATTTGGGTTCAAACGGGGTTTAGTTTGGGTCCCAAACGGATGAGTTACGAGGGGTTAAAGAAGGGGTAAAATTTGGGGTTTGGGGGGGTCCTAAGGGTGGTGTGAATGGACTTTAGGTCCAACTGAGGGGTTGGAACCAAGTTAATCTAGTTAGGTTGACTAACTATCTGTCTAGTGAGATGCCTAACAGTTAGTCTAACCTAACCTAGTTAATGTTAAATTGACAACAGTTAGTTCAACTAACCCTCTAAGGGTAATTAACTAGCAGTTTTACTAACCTAGCTAACGTTAAACTAACCTAATGTAGGTTAATACTAACCTAACCTAACCTAGGCTAGACTAACTAACCTAGGTCAAACTAACCTAGTTAACCTAACGGAACTAGCCTAGTTTAACTAACCTAACCTAACTACAGTTAAAGCTAACCTAACGAAGGTTACCTTAACACTAGGGTTACCTTATGGTTGGGTTTTTTTTTTTTTTTAAAGAAAGGAGAGAGAGAGACTGTGGGGGGTTCGCGTCGGCGGCGCGGGGGGGGGGGGGATTTTTCGCAAGGGGGGGAAGGTAGGGGAGAGGGGACGGGAGGGTGGAGGCACCTAGAGGGGAAGGGGAGGGCGTGGGAATGAGAGGGGAGGGGGGCAGGGGACGGTGCTGTGGGCGGGGTGGCGAGGGCGGGGGTAGTCAGAGCGGTGCGATGGGCGATGTGGCAGCAGGCACTGACGCGAGCGACGGGGAGGCAGTGTGGAGGGGCACGGGGCGGGCTCTACGGGTGTCGGCCTTCCGAGCAGCAAGCAAGGGCCCTAAGGGTGTCGGCCTTCCAAGTAGCAAGCAAGGCCCTTGCTTAGGTAGGTTAGTGTTAGGTTAGTAGTAGGGAGCGACTGGCGAGGGGGGGGTAGAGAGAGAGAGAGAGAGAGAGAGAGAGAGAGAGAGAGAGGAGAGTGAGAGAGTGAGGAAAAGAGAGAGAGAGAGAGAGAGAGAGAGAGAGAGAGAGAGAGAGAGTGAGGAAAAGAGAGAGAGATAAAGAGAGAGACACAGAGAGAGAGAGAGAGAGAGAGAGAGAGAGAGAGAGAGAGAAAGAGTAAGAGAGAGAGAGAGAGGTAGTGAGAGGGTGAGAGAGAGAAAGAGAGAGTGAGAGAGAGTAAGAGAGAGAGAGAGTGAGAGAGAGAAAGAGTAAGAGAGAGAGATAGAGAGAGAGTATAAGAGCTAAAGAAAGAGAGAGAAAGAGTGTAAGAGAGAGAGAGAGAGAGAGAAAGAGAGAGAGAGAGAGAGGGAGTAAGAGAGAGAGAAAAAGAGAGAGAGAGAGAGAGAGAGAGTGAGAAAGAGAAAGAGAGAGAAAGAGTAAGAGCAGAGAGAAAGAAAGAGAGAGAAAGAGAGAGAGAGTAAGAGAGAGAGAGAGAGAGTGTGAGAGAGAAAGAGAGAGGGAAAAGGGGGAGGGGGTGGTGCAGATGGAGGGGGAGGGGAAAGGGGGTGGTGGAGATGGAGGGGGGAGGGGGCAAAAAGGGGGTGGTGGAGATGGAGATGGAGGGGGGAGCGGGAGGGGGAGGGGGAGGTGGAGGTGGAGATGGAGGGGGGGAAAGGGGGAGGTGGAGATGGAGATGGAGGGGGAGGGGGGGGGGGAGGTGGAGATGGAGGGGGGAGGGGGAGGGGGAGGGGGAGGTGGAGATGGAGGGGGGAGGGGAGGGGGAGGTGGAGATGGAGATGGGGGAGGGAGGTGGAGGTGGAAATGGAGGGGGGAGGGGGGGGGAGGTGGAAATGGAGAGGGGAGGGGGAGGGGGTGGTGGAAATGGAGGGGGGAGGGGGAGCTGGAGATGGAGGGGGAAGGGGGGGTGGTGGAGATGGAGGGGGGAGGGGGAGGGGGAGGTGGAGATGGAGGGAGGGGGGAGGGGGAGGGGGTGGTGGAAATGAGGGGGAGGTGGAGATGGAGGGGGAAGGGGGAGGGGGTAATGGAAATGGAGGGGGGAGGGGGAGGTGGAGGGGGAAGGGGGAGGGGGTAATGGAAATGGAGGGGGGTGGTGGAAATGGGAGGGGGAAAAAAAGAGAAGAAAATTTAAAAAAAAACTTGACGGACGAAAATCAAAAGGAAGGGAGAGGTGGTCACCTGAACGCTCTCCAAGTTTTTCTCGATGTAACGGGATTGTTGAGGAATAATGGACGGTGGGTGGATGGCTGGGTTATCGCTGCGAGATGGGCTCGAAGTTACTTACATTGTGAGGATGGGAGTAAGGTGGTGGTCGATGGAGAGGGAGGAGTGTCTTGTGTAGGGATCGGAATGAAGAAGAGAATGGAGGCAAAAAGTGAAGCATGAATAATGAGGGGGTGGAGTGGGTTTTTATAGGAAATGAGTTTAGGTTTAGGGTTTCACCCTTAACTCTTCCCGAGCCATAACTCTTGATGGATAGCTCAGTTTGCTTTTCTGCAAAAAGGTGAAAGGATCGAAATTACAAGCTCTACGCATTCGTGTCCACTACCTAGCCTGATTGTATATCATGATGTGGCTTCTATTCAAGAAATAAAGAAAATTTCTTAAGGTTAACCTCAAGGTTGATGCTTGGGGTAGATATGTTTGGCTAGAAATGGAAAAAAAAATTTTACTCTCCTTGTCCTTGAGTGTTATATTCGTGAAAGTTCGAAGTAGTTTGTTTTTTACACATACCTACGTATGTTTATACACTATTTGAGATGCTAGTCTCCTCGACAATAGCATCAAATGTTGGCTCTTTCCTACTGCTTTCATAGGAAGAGCAGGGTTCTCTCAGTATGCAGGGTTCCGAGGTTTTTTGCCACCTACAGATATATTAGAGTTGTCAATTGTAGTATACGTGTAGCTTAGGACCTCGAGTCGTGTTCCGGTGAGAGACATAGGGTTTAGGAGGAGTTTAAGGGTTAGAAGAAGGTTCCAGGGTTCAGAAGGAGGTTCCAGGGTTCAGAAGGAGGTTCTAGGGTTCAGAAGGAGTTCCAGGGTTTAGAAGGAGGTTCCAGGGTTTAGAAGGAGTCCAGGGTTAGAAGGAGGATCCAAGGTTCAGAAGGAGGTTCCAGGGTTAGAAGGAGGTTCCAGGGTTTAGAAGAAGTTCCAGGGTTTAGAAGGAGTCCAGGGTTAGAAGGAGGTTCCAAGGTTCATGGTAGAGTACATGGTGGAGAACTCATCTCCCTTGTAGATCATGGAGTTTTAAGGGTTGAGAAACAAAGGGTTTAGGGGGAGCATAGGAGTGGGAGAGGAAGAAGGTGTAAGAGCATGGGGGAAAGAAGAGAGAGAAAGGAGGAGGAGGAGGGAGGAGGAGAGGGAGAGGGTGGGTTGAGAGGTTGGAGGAGAGGGGAGGAGGAGTTGCAAGGTTAGGACATGCTTTTGGATGTGGAGTGCAAGGAAGCATGGACACTTGAGACAAATGCTTGAAATACCAAAGTAGACTCAACACAATGCCCCAAACAGTGTGGGCTTCATTCCATTATGGGGTATTTATATAAGTTGGAGAGCTTCTCTCTCTGCATGTAGGAATTGTAACACAAAGTTGTATCACAAAGTTGTAACACAAAGTTGTAACACAAAGTTGTATCACAAAGTTGTAACACAAAGTTGTAACACATTCTCTTTCTACATGTAGAAGTCGTATGTAGAAGTTGTAACACAGAGTTGTATCACAAAGTTGTAACACAAAGTTATAACAAATTCTCTTTCTACATGTAGAAGTTGTAACACAAAGTTGTATCACATTCTCTTTCTACATAAGTTCATGTTGGCACAGAGTCAACACTTCACTAATCCCTTCTCAATCGAGTAAGTCAAAACATCGAGCGACTGCGTTTGAGCGAGCCCGGAGTTCGAGCGATGCTTGTGATGAACTTTTTCTGAACCTATAGTAGCAATAGTTTTTTACTAGAAATGGTTGAATCTACATGACCATATTAGAGATTGTTCTTACTTATTTTTCGTATGATTCTTGGCAATATACAAAGATAAAACCTACTATTGGGGATAACTAATAAGTCCATACAAGTTAGCAATGATTCAATGAATACCAAATGAAAACTTATTGGCAACATACAAAGAGAAAACCTATTATTTGATGAATAATAAATCCATGCAAGTTAGAAATCATTCAATAGATACAAAAGGGGAAATGTTGCAATGTCTACACCTCGAGGTAGTCACTCAAAATTATGTAAGGTAGCACGTGAGTTGAACGGGTTTCTTTATTTTGTGGACTTACATACAAACAAAAATAGTCCCATCCATGATATAGAAGCTCCTCCTATAAAAATCCTTCACAAAAAACTATTTGTACTATGTAGCTCATCGATTTTTATGCTACCCATATGATATGATCCATTTTGTACACAAAATGATAACATGAATAAAATGTTTAAACTATGGAGCTAATAATTATTGATCACCTTATGACCATGATGCTAACAAAATATAAATCACCTTCATATGTCCATGACCATGTATATACCTGTGGGAGGGAGGGAGAGAACCAAGGACGTGAACTCTATATGAGAAAAATTTACGAAAATATAAGAGTTTGATAAGGTTTAGCTCTAATGAAACAAAGATAAGTACAAACTTTTTAAAGTTGTAGAATTTATACATTCTAACATGATAAATGGATTCATTCATATCATTTCGATCGTTTTGACTACAAACATGACCATATTTGGAGTTTGATTGACCAAGTTATGGCCCAAATAAAATTGGCAGAAGGAGCCTCCCAAGAGGCTCCTCCACCCATTATCTTTTGCCTTGAAAATGGAAATTTCACAAGAAAAACACATACTCTAACCCCTTTCTTCGACCCCTCCTTCTTCCTTGACCCTTGCAAAAACATTGCAAAACATTTTTCAAAAATTGGTGTTTGTATGTAAGGCAATTGACTCCTCATAATATCATGGGTAGTACAACAACTGTAAAAGTAAGCAATGCATGCTACTTTTTGAACATAAATCATCACACTAGAATGTCAATTTTATGAAAGTCCTCGCTCAAACTGTCACCTCACTCGAACGCAAACGCTCGAATTCTGGTAATCCTCTTCTCAACCCATGTACTCATTTGCTTCTTAGTTCACTTGTAACTTATATATATAAAATCTAAGAATCCATATGGTTGTCTATGTTCCTAGGTAAAGCGATAACAAGGTGGCGAAAACAAGCATTACCTGTCTACCCAATCGTAACTATGATGTTCTAATATCTAGTTTGTTTGAATGGAGGCACGTAAGTGGCCCCGATCTCTTGCCTAAGGATTCGACATCTTTGTTCAATATCGTGTTTGTCAAACTCAATATTATTAAAAATTCTTAATTTTGGTGTTTTTTTTTTGCAAACTTTGGTTATTGCATTTTTCAACTTAGGTGTCTTAAACATTTTTTCCTCATATGTTTCCCTTAAAAAAAAACTTTTTATCCAATTAATGGAATTAACTGTATGGCTCAATTATTGATGGGACTTTTTAATCTAAACATATACTTTGATTCCAAGCTAGCCTTTGGTCGGGCTAGTGCCATACAATTAATTCACATCCATTGGATAATTCTTTAGCATGGAAAATCCCTAGTCATTTTTTTATCCGCCTTAGTTTTACTAGCCTTTATATCTATTTTGCAGAAGTGGTTTACGCATTTACTATTGGCATCATTTTTTTATTTTGACACTTATGATACAGATCCACTTTTATTCACTTATTATCAGTAGGTGGGGAGTAAGTTCCACGTGGTGGGCTTACTCCCCACCATGTGGTCTTACCCTCTGGGTTGGGGGTGGGCCACACACACACAAAAATTTTGATTAGTAAATGTATCTCACAGAATCACTTATTACTTCACACACACACACATGTATACTTCTGCAACTATGAATTATTCTTTTCTGTAACCCCCCATGAAATCTCTCCTTAAATAATGAGACTTAAAAAGATAAAAAAGCACTGAGGCTACCTCCTCAGAGCTTTATTATATGCTATTGCCACTTGTCCATTGCTCTTACACATGGATACTTAGTCTCGATACAACAATTACATGGCATTGGTATCCCTTTAAGTCATCCTTATTCCCAATCCAACCAGGTGTTGCTAGGACAATATGCAAAGCATAGGGGCTATCAATGGATTCATTAGCATTCGACCCAATACGTAGAAAGACACATGGCATGGTCTACACAACATTGTCTAGAATCCATGACCCAAACAATCTATTCTTATCAGAAAAAGTTGAGCTAAAACACATAAAGATGGACCGAGGCATCATCAATGAAATGGAGCGTCTATGGATAGAATCGGCATGGACAATGGACCAAGTGGGTCTATGATCTATCGCACAAAATCGACCAAGAAGAATACTATAGTCTTCAAGGATGGCATTCGATGTTTGTTGACGACATTCGAAACGGAAAGTCAGAGAAAAATATTTACAAGCCACCACTAGCAAAAAATCCTCCACAAACGCCGACTTGCGTATTGGGGGACTTCAAGAGCATAACAACAGAAGATGTAACAAATCATTTGCACATCTCCAACGATGTATGGGTCACATATTATTCCCTCGGAGGGTAGGCTAGAACATACATCAACAAAGACATTCATCTTGTTATTCTCATTTTTGCCATACAACAGATTGGTTGTTTTCAGCTCTCTAACTGTTGGCTCCCAGCAACAGAGCCTCTTCTGAAAAAGCATGGGCGACGACCGGCAGCGCTTACAGGAGGGCTGGGACAAGTGCAAGCACACCTTTGATCCTTCGGAGATTCTGACTGCGGACAATGTCCGTTGTAGTCGAATCATTAGTGC
Source organism: Dipteris shenzhenensis (assembly GCF_047967505.1). Classification (NCBI taxonomy): domain Eukaryota; kingdom Viridiplantae; phylum Streptophyta; class Polypodiopsida; order Gleicheniales; family Dipteridaceae; genus Dipteris; species Dipteris shenzhenensis. The sequence continues at coordinate 1,194,601 of NW_028239847.1, read as the reverse complement.
TGTGCTCGCCTGTGGGGTCACCCTCTCTGATGAAAGGGTTAGGATTTTGATGGACAGAGTTTTTAATTTTCCTCCACAGACGTTACAGCATATCTTTGAGGCTCACAACAGAGAAGAATGGATGCAACGGATCATAGAGAGCTTGTTTGCCGTTGACGATGCTAAAGCCGACGCTCCCGCCCAGGGTCTTTCTCCAACCGAGCTGGATCTTCTCGAAAAGGCCTTCGACAGACAATATGAGGACCCAGACGGCTTCGTTGTCTCCTATGTTCAGCAGTATATCGATCGGTGTTTCATAAACTGGGCTCAAGATACCAAGACGTGGTATGCCCCGTGCGCTCCAATAGTCCAGTCTAGCGGCTGGGGAAAGTCTAGGTTAATGAAAGAGGTTGCACGTGCTGCTAGCGGAATGGTGGTATTCTATTTCTCGTTGCTTCAACCCACATCTACAGGGTACCCTCCCTCGCACCCACAATTGAGACAGCGCTTTGTGACGATGACCAAAGTTGAGCAGGTTTTCGCCATCTTCCGGGCCTGCTTTGATTGGTTGGCCAACGAAGAAACGTTTCCAGATAGAGGCGAGCTGTTTCACAGACAGCAGACCAAGGACTATGGTGGCATACTAGACAGACTTTTAGAGCGACCAGAGTGCTCTTCGGACGAGATGAAGCTGGCATGTTTTGCTGTTTGGAACAAATTCGAAAAGTCCCTCAAAAAATCTGGTGTTCAGTTTTTGTTCGTGATAGACGAAGCCAGGGAGCTTCTTACTCAAGCCCATGGTACAGGTCAGAGAAGCTTTATTGTTTTTAGAAGAGCCTGCGCAGAGCTGCCTCTCAAGGTTAATGCGGCTCAACGCATGGGATCGTTTGTGTTGTTTATTGATACAACTGCAAGGGTGAGCAATTTTACCCCTGTGAATAGGGAGGACCCAAGTGCTAAAGTGAGGATCGGTCTCAAGCAACTCTTTGGGCCGTTATCAAGAATGCCCACGTTTAATATACTTGCTACATCACAACCCACCACTCTGAACGAGGCTGCAGAACCAGAACGTTTTCTCGTTCGGGGCAGGCCATTGTGGGCTGCTTTTCTGGAAGGTCACAATACACAAGAATTGGTAAATCTGGCAAAAGTCAAGCTTCTTGGAGGGCTAGAAGTAAAGTCAGTGCAGGGGCAAGAAAAGCTGAAGTCTCGAGATATGTCATTAGTGTTTCTTGGCCGTCGAATAGGTGTGGATGTTTGCCCACGGTCAATGGTTGCTCAAGAGCTGGTTGCATCACATATGCGCATCTGTCTGCATACATCAGCAGCTAGAGATTATGTGCTTACCCATGCGCTACCTGAACCTGTTTTAGCTGAAGCAGCAGCACAGGTTCTGCACAGTGAAGTCTTGGTTACTAAACAACTTAGACATTTAAACTCTCTACTACTGAACGGCATTGCAAGTGCAGGAGAAAGAGGAGAGCTAGTAGCACGGTTTTTACTACTTAATGCCATGGACAGTTTACAGAACCGGAATGATTTCTCTACTCCTCAAGGGCTGGAAGAGTTTCTTCAAGCTTTCTTGAGGAACTGGAATGGGTTCACAAAGTCAGGCCATCTGAAAAAAGCACGTGTGTTTTTCAATGCATTTTATCGCTTTTATGGTGGATACCCTTCAATTGACGTTCTCAAGACTTTTATAAGGAATTGTGGGGCCATGATATGCACTAAAGGGCAGAAGGCATATGATCTCATCATACCTTTTGTGTTGCCTAATCATAAGGGAGAATATGACATTGGTGATGACAACTGCATAGGTTGCATAGCAATCCAAGTCAGAAACAGGAAAAATGTGGTTAATCTGCAAGACACCCTAAATCACATGCACAATTATCAGAGGAGACTCTTTCTGCAGGGGAAGGCTGCGCCTAATGTTTTGATTTTGTTGCATGTGGGGCAGACGATTCCTGAGAGCAGCATAGAAGCATCCACGGAAGATTCTCCAAAAGAAAAAGAAAGATCCAAGAAAGAAATGGAGACACAGTTCGTAAAAGAGACAGTTGATGTCATCACGTTTACAGTGGAGAGTTTGGATCAAGTCCAGTGCCTAGATGAATATATGAAAGTGCTCCAATTAGTGCTTCGAGAATCACCGGAGCCCATGAGCATTTTGAACGCAGAGAATGTTGAGGTGCAAGAGTTGACTGCACTACGAAGGATAATGCACGATGTGTATCCAGAGGAGGCAGCAGGTGCTCTGGGAAAAGGAAAGGGTAGAAAGCGAAAGGTAGAGTAGGAAAGCATTATGAGACTAACATCCCCAATGTGTATGAGAATTGGGAGGAAAGATGTTTTAAAAGCAAGGTCACTACCTTTTCTGTTTCCAATTTTGTTAGCTCGTTTAATTTTCTTCTCTTACGTTTCTCTCTTTTAATTTTATTGTAGAATTTAGGACTTCAGAACTGCAAACTTTGAATTTATGTATACATATTCCGACATGAAAAGTCAAGAGATGTAATATACGGGGATTCATTGTCATGCCCTACTCAGAATACGATGTGGCATGCTACTTATGTTGCGTGGAAGCGTACTAACTGTGTGTGCATGAATGCGTGCAAACAAGAGAACTCAATCACATTGGAGACATGAGATCTTTGGTTGCATTGTACATAGTGTACTGCTTATAACTGATGGCACACATCATTAACTGAATACAAAATAGATACATAACGTATCGTGCGGGCTACTGAATAATTGATGTTGGGGTGCCTGGAGCCCAAAGCTGAATCAGAACCTCAAATTGAGCCTTCAATTGCTATTCTGCAGCTGAGTAGAAACTCCTCCAAACTTGGCGACTTTCTGCTGAACTGTGGGGCTGATCCCTCGCTGCATTGTAGGCACTATCTTCTGGCTGGAACTGAGTCCAGAGGCTGAGCAATGGGCTGCTGAAGGACTCACTCGCATCATAAACCAGTGTTGCATGTATTTGGTTGAGGGAGGGATTGAAGGCATATGCGCACCCAAATACATGCCTGTGGGAGCATGGACAAGCATCTAAGTAATAAAGTTAAGAAGCTTGTGAGTACTGAAGTTAATAAGCATGTGAATCATAAATTTAAAAAACCTATGAATAATAAAGTCAAGAGACATGGGAGTAATTGAATTGATTGTATATGGAAAGCCACTTGTTGAAATCATTTCCTGTTTGGAAATTGATTGTATCTTTTCAAGGAATGATAATTATTTGAAGAATTAAGTAGTGATTGGGGCGTTAGCGCATGTCCTTCCACCAAGTGAGTGGTAAATGTCACCAAGTGAGTGGCCAAGACCTATAATCCTGAGTATGCACGAGGGTTTCAGTTTCGCAGACTGATGTTGTTCCTTAGATGCCGACCCTTAGATCCCCTATGCTCATGGGTGAGGTGAGATAGGAAGGTAGTTGATGGCCTGACCAGCCACCTCTACTTAGTCCTTTGTTTAAGTTAGATAGCCAGCAGGAGAATGAAAGTCTTGGAGAAGGAGAGTGAATCAGGGGGATTCAGGATGTAGCTCCACTTGGTACTTCTTTACGCTTATGACGGCGCCTACTTTTTTTGCAATTGAGACTCGCACTTGTTCGATGGAATAAATAATTATAATTAAAAGGAACTTGTTTTTCATTTCCTATTTGTCATGAGTCTCGTACCTCAATTTCTATGAGTCTTTTGTTTCATTTTCTCATGCATCTTATGCTTTTAAATTAATAATGTGGTGTACGTAGTTAATTAATTAAAGGTGTAGTTAAGTAAAGTGTGTAGATTTTAGGTTCCTCTTGGTAGGGAATTCATGGGGTGCGGTTGCCCATGTACTTCCTCGTACCGCCCGTGGTGCGGTGGATTGAAATTACTCGCTGCCCACCACTCCCTCTTTTCTTATAAGTTTGTTGGTTAGGACCCCATGGAGGAGCGGGTGTTGCGGTGTGGCCCGATCGTAAAAAAATCTTAATTTGTATGATTGGACTTATTCTAGTCTTACAAAGGTATATATTATTTTTTTAAGAAATGGGATGGAATGTTAAATTTGAGCAAAGATTTATATTTGAATAATTCACGCTAATGTGCAAGCTTAATACGGTTCGCATGGTCCCTCGAGTTTACCTTTAATTCTGTAAGTTGAAGGTTGACTAGTACATTTCAGGTTGGAAGCCGTCCAAGGCTAGGACAATATACTTCTGTAAGGTTTTGGACCTCATCAATTAGAGTCAGGCGTTAAGGTCTATGTTAAGAGACTGGCAGGAAAAAGGTGGCGAAACAAGGGGAGCAGGCTATCAATGGCACAAATCTGGTTGCAGGCTGATTTGTGGCAGAATGGCTGGCTGGCGCTGTGCTCACGCTGCAGGCTGGCAAGAAACAGGGCCGAAAAACCAGCAAGACGAGGGGCAGCGAAATGGCGAGGGGGCTGGCAGCGAAATGGCGAGGCAGGGGCTGGCAGCGAAATAGCGCAAGCAGGGGCTGGCAGTGAGCAGGGGCTGGCAGCGTGATGGCGCAAGCAGGGGGCGCAAGCAGGGGCTGGCAGCGAAATGGCGCAAGCAGGGCTAGCAGCGAGCAGGGCCGGGCAGCGAGATGGCGCAAGCAGGGGCTGGCAGCGAAACCAACCTGATTTGACGAAAAATCTGTAGGGCGTTGAAAAGGTACCTCCCTTTTGTTTTTTTTTCGTTTGGGCTGCCTACATGGGGTGGTTGCCCAAAAATTAAAGGGTGGGTTTATTTAACCCTTGGGTAGCTAGGGTAAACCTAAGGTTTGGGGCTGGGTTTTCTATTTTAACCCCTCTAGGTACCCTTTTTATAAGTGCTTGGTGCCTAAAAGGTGTGCCTATTCGAAGGGGTGTGACCCTTGGAATAGGTGCACCTTTTCATGAAGGGGTGTGTCCCTATTTTTAAAAGGGGTGTCCCCACATGAATAGGTGTGTCCTTTTTGCCACAATGGGGTGTGTCCCTTGGGTGAGGAGTCAAGACTCTTCATCAAAAGGTGTGTCCGATGGTGGAAAAGGTGCGTCCCTTGGTTTTGGGACAGCCCAAGCATCTGAAAAGACACGATTTTTATCGTGTCCATTCACATCAACTCGTGATGTGGGGGAGATGGAGAGGCCATAGATGACTTTAGGCAGGGTTGGCGCTAAAATTTTTTACACTCATCCTCTCCATCTCTTCCATGCACAATGTGCACGGATATCCTTCTAGCGGAAAAAGATGTATCAGATCGGCGCTAGAAGGTGGAGGGCATTTTCTACAAGCAGGAGCGAAATTTGCTTTGATACCAGTGTAAGAAATGCTAGATTTACTATATTTAGAAATGTGCTAAGGAACAGAAAGGAGACTGAAATAGCAGAGAACAAGGAATAATTGTATTGCTTGAATGTCTGTAGGGTATTTGTTGTGTGTCATCCATACAATTGGGCCTCTCTTATATAGAGAGTGAAGAGTCACACATGAAAAGGTGTGTACTCCAAAGTGTATGTGCATGAAGAGGTGTGTACCCCTTGTGAAGGGTGTGACCCTTGATGAGAGGGTACATTACAATAGGAATGTCTCTTCAATAGAATGTCTCTTGTGAAGGGTTGTGCCTCATATGAAGTGTCCCGTCGAAAGGGCATATCCTTCCACAAGTGTCCATTCATCAAACCATCCATAAGTCTAGAACTAGAGAAAGGAATACGTCACAGATCGTGACACACATAATGTGGTGTGGGTGTGGAATCACAAACTTCTTATGTGCATTCAATCGATGTCCAGACTCATCAATAGACAATGAACCAGCCAGATAGACAAACCACCAAAATATATATTTCCGTCCACAACTATGGACACAATACAAAAGAGACAGATCCAGAGTCCCACCAATGATGTGGTCCTCTGATCTTACCACAAGGTCCTTCTCCTATTTGCTGGCTATCTCTAGACTCGAGTCCGCGTGCTCCACCTCGAGCGTCTGTAGACTTTCCGTCCAGTGTGTTCTTCTCCACCTTACTGCTTGTGAATCAGCCTAGGTGGGCAGCCCCTGCCAAGCTTTGTCTGCAGCACACAGGTCCCCTTGGTCCTCCTGAATGTAGGCCCCAAGATAACTGTTCCACTGCTCCAACCTGCTTGTGAATGGCTGCTCCAGAAGATGATGATCTCAGCAACCTTCTGCCCTAGAAGACAGTCTAGGTTCAGCCTCTCCTTGGAGCTAAGTCTGCAGCACTCTTTAGGTCTCCTTCACCTCCTGGGAAAAGGCCCAAGGAAGCCCTATCTGCTGCTCCTGTCTGCTCCTCCAAAGCTGCTCTGCTGGATATGAAATGAGGCCACAAGCCTCTCCTTTTATAGGCCCTAAGGCCTGGCAAAAAATACCGACAAGTCTGCCCTGACTGGGCCGACTGGACAGACCAGGTTGGCTGGCCCAACCGACCTGGTTGGCTCAGCCCAACCAGCCCTATATAAGGGCCCTTTGCTGGCCCTTTGTTCCATGCAGGGTCCAGCTTCTTTGCTGCTGTCCTGCCACCTGCCAGCCCTGCTTGCAAGCCATAGACCTGCCCATAGACCCCCACTATACTGCGCCTTGCTGCAGCCCTTTGCAGGCGCCTTGTCCTGGCCGTACCTCTTCCGTACACTGCCCTGCAGCAGCCCGTACAGATCCGTACAGCTTTGTACCCTGCTCCGTACACATGCTGATGTCAGCGTGCCTTTCATAGTGTCCTGCTGCAGTCCACTGAGTGGCTCATGCCAGGCCTGATCCAAGACACTGTGTCCCCGCCATCTTCCTGCACATGAGCTGCTCCTGATGCAGCCTTTCATCCTTGGGATACCCCACCAACCATGAACGCTCCAGATCTGTCCCAGATCCACACATCCAGGTAATCTCTCTTTGGGCACATCCTGCCCTAGGTCTCCCTCCCCCACGCACTCCTCATTTGGGGGCTTACAGATGGGGAGGTGACCTTTCCAACATCATGGCCATGTATGATCGGGGCCTTAGTTCACTCAAGGCCTTTCGCCTTGATGAGTCTTTTCAGTGTATGGATTGGACAGGCATTGAAATTCAGCTATCACAGTTTGCAGGAACCAAAGAGCTTGTGTGGATGGAGTTTGTTCCCAGCAAAGACCTAGTTCTTGCTGATTGGAAACAGCGTTTTAAAGTGATATCCTCCATGTGCAAGCAAAGCAATAGAAAGTCCCACCTTCTTAATCACTTGGCTGGTTCTTTGCTGGATGTAGCAAGAGGAAGATGCACAGATGGGATGTGGATGACTGCCATCTGTGAACCCGATTGCATGTATGCGTTGCTATATTTTGAGGGTCTGGGAAGTTTTGAGTGACGTGAGCAGGAGGACATGCTCCTTTCCATCCTGAATGCTGCTATCAGCAATGTGACCATATTCAACAAGAAGGTAGCTTGCTCCGTTTCCTTGCTTTCTTCCATGGTCTGATTACTGTGCACACTGTAACAAGGAGTTACTGTGCACACTTTAACAAGGATTCACTTCTAAGGCACTGAAAAACAATTGATTTCCCCATTTTGAAGTGCATGTCCTTTACTCATGTCTTCATGTCTATCTATTGTGTGTGCACAGGATTTTCATCTAGATAAAGAGACAGAACAGTTTCAGGATGGTGTGAGGTTGGTGAAGGCTGATGTGAAGCTATTCAAGGGCTTGTTCTATATGTCCATCAAGGATGTTGATGCTTCGGATGTGGAGGATCTCAAGGATGAGTTCTGTGAAAAGATCTATCAGATATGCAACAAGTCCAAGGAGAACTTCCTTACCACTATGTATGGGGGGGAGGTAGAGATTGCAGCAATGTCCCCCTTCCAACGCCCTGAGTTTCATGGCAGCATTTCTGACATTGGAGAAACAATTGAAAAACTATTTCCTACACAATACTGGCCGCAGCTTTATGCTGGACTTGAAGCTGGTGGTTGCCCAAATAAGCGCAAGAGATTGGGCTCCTGTAGATTCAAAGCGATTAGCCATGAGGCTCAGCTTGATCAGAGTGCATCTAGAAGTGCTCTTAGGCTTGGCAACTGCTTGGATAGAATGCCGCTTGTGAACTTTGATAGTCAAGAGGAGTTGAAAGATGAGCCCATACATGTAGCAGGTCAGACTCTGACAATTACGGATGCAGGTCTGGAGCTGGTGGCATAATCGAATGAGGCCGTGGGAGTTATACTGAGCCCCTTGAAGGAGGCATTTGCCAGAGTTGTCCAACACAAAGGAACTGATGAGAGTTGGTTATCATCGTATGTAAGCTTCCTAGCTGGTGTGGTTGAGATGAGGAGAAATAGGGTGCTTGCATGGTTACAAGTCAATACTTAAGATTTTCCAGAAGATAGTGATCTCCAGAAGCTACAGCTGGAAATACTTGCCTGACTATCTGAGATGAAAAACAAGCTTGTCCTCTGTTCTTACAAATGCCAGAGCTGCTTTTTGAAATGCATCCTAGAGAAAGGGCATACCTCTGATCACTCTTGCCTAGGAAGCCACAATTGCAGAGAAGAATGCACCTTTTGTGTTGAGGAATATAAAGAGCAGATGTTTGACCAGCTTGATCATGGCTGGATGGTACTTGCATGCAATGACCCCGCTGGGCATGATGGAACCCACGATTGCAAGCGCCGGAAGCACATCTGCGGCAAACCTTGTGTACTCTCTGCAAAGGCGTTCAACTGCAGTAAGACTTGCTCCTTAAGGGTCGACCATGAAGGTTACCATCGTTGCAATTCTCGACAGCACATATGTGGCATGAAGTGTGCACTACCCTCTTGCAACAATGATTGTGTGTTTCCCTTGGAGTGGGGTGACCATGAAAGGCATGCCTGCCATGAAAAATTCTACCCTATGCAGTGCTGTATGTAGGGGTCAGGGGTGTGCCATGTGCAAACAGACACGTAGCTTCCATGGCAAAAGGGGGAATTTTGACTATGAATATGTGTCAGCACAATCCGAACAACGTAAAGCCTGCTGCATAATGATCCCTCCATTGGTAGCCCTCATACCAACAAGAATGCAGTGCATTTCTGTGATGTGAGGAATGGACTTGCAGTGCATCATGCACATCTCAGCCTTGCTGGACTCTGCTTGCATATTTCCGATCATGCCCAAAAGGAAGCTGATAGTGGTAATCACAAGCAGGACAAGAGGACATACTCATTTGGTGCCATGTCCAGGTGAAACTGGAGGGTGTTGCACAGAGAAGTTGTTCAATGGAGCTAGGCACATGGCAACCAGCTCAAAATGCTCTGGGCTGGGTAGGGATATGTTCCTGGATGAGTTGACCCATGAGGCATACCGGCATTACATCCGATTTGTGGACCCATGTGAAGAAGCAGAACAAGCCTTGGTGGCCACGTCTGCAGGTCTGACGAGCATTTGGCACATGGATCTTCAACTGGCGCAGGAATCCATGCGAGGTGTGGAGATGGCGAACAAGAGCCTGGTGGTGGTGTTTTTGAGCGACGGGGGCAACAATGGTGGTGTGGATCTTGTGTACTTGGTGGGGTGGATGAAGCAACAGGACGTGAGGCTGGTGGTGTACACCATCATGTTGGGCAATGACCCTTTCAAGCACATCCTGCAAACCATGGCCCAGGCAGGCGATGGCTCGTTCCAGATGAGCTTGGACGAGGCGCAGCTCGCCAAGGGCTTGGAGGACCTGGCCAAGAGCCTTGAGCCCAATTTTGTTATCACCTCTTCCCAGTGCCCAATTTTGCATCTCGCATCAAGGCCCTGTTTTAATTTGCCAAGATATCTGCTTGAACCAATACCTAAGTGCTAATTTTGGTTTTCTATATACCTATCTGCTTCCCCGATTGGTCGCAATACTCGACAAGTGCGTCGTTCGCATGCTTTGCACCAGGAAGTACTACCCTTCTGCCTCATGGGTGATCCTATACCAAGGACGACTACTCTCGTACATATTCCTTGTGACGCACCATGGTGACACCCAGGACGGTCACACTTTCAAATGTGGGTAGTATTTTCTTTGCTTCTGACATCCCCACCACACGACCACGATTGGACTAGCACTTGCGAGGTACCTAGCGGGCCGCTCCTCATTACTTTGACATCAATCCAACCAGATCCCCCGTTGCTACACGTATCGCCTCACCTATTGATGTTCCCAGTCCTATTAGCTCCGATGATGCTAGTCCGATGCTTGAGGTCGCAGTAGACACTCCAAGCTCTAGCGTCGATATCCCTTCTGAGTGCCCACGCAGCCCCGATCGTCGTATAGGAAAAAAGGCCGTCATGCTGTAGACTCCCAACGATAGCAACAGTGACACACCACCCCAAATTCGCTATTTTATACCTTTGATGTCTTGTGCGACGAAGGGGATCCATATTGCGTAGCGACACTAACTTGCATTGTGCTACTTTCCATTTTTGTTTTCTATAATGCGCAAGCATCATCTCCCCCGCCCCCCTCCCCCCAAATTTTTTTTTTCAGAAAAGCAAAATTTATTTTTTGGCATGTGAATTTTCTATGTGCAAAATAGACCATCTTGTACTTCGAATACATGAACGCCCATTCAAATATGTTCGAGCTTGTTAAGCAAACATGACTCTGAACATCCTCTGCACTGTATTGTGCATACATGTCCATGCTGATGTTCATGTCCTCTGGTTCAATGTTTTTGTAAGTGGTTCGGAAGTGAGGTTTGCCGTAGTCCTTCATGCAGCACCCAAGAATTTTGTGGAAGGGGTGAGTTCTTTTGCTTCAAGCTCTTGCATATAATCACCCCCCCAATTGGCCATTGTCCCAACCTATGTACCTTTGGATGAGTTTGTTGACACCTTGCGTGCGGTTATGCGGCAAACCATCTGTAAATGGAGGTGAAACGGTGTGCCCCCCCTCTCAGAAGAACAAAGGCCAGCATGGCATGCGTCATGCAAGAATTTGTCCACATCGTTGAGCACAACGATGTCGATGTCCGCACTGCCCACCCCTTTTATGACATTGACCTTGAAAATTGTGGTCGCTCTTGCTTCTGAGGTTATTGCTTTTTTGGGTCTACTGCTTGGTCTTTTGATGCTTCTCAGGATGGAAAACATGTGTTATTCGATTGGTTGTGTGGGGGTACATATTCGAGCCTTACACAAGCGTGGGGACCCAACAGATTCGGGGGGGGGGGGGGGGGGCGGGGGGCCCGTTACGTTGATCCATAGCGCAAATTGACCCGGGGGGGAGCCATAGCATTGTTCGCAGTGCAAATTCAGGTGGGGGGGAGTCATAGCATTGATCCATAGCACAGATCGGTGGGGGGGACGAGAATCATAGCGTTGGCATAGGCAAAGTTGGTGAATCCAGCATTGTTCGGAGCGTTGGAGTGTTGTAGCATTGCACGCAAACGGCATTCGATGGCACTCACAACACACCAAAATCACGACACAATTGAAGTCACTCACATTTTGGAAGGTTCATCGGTGGGCTCCTTCATCTATGATTTGGGAGGAGAATGACCCTGAGTACCCTCTGACAGCGCTTGGGTTGCTTCGACCTTCGCTAGCAACGCTTTGCATGCCTCTGGCACTTGCTCCTCCAATGCATCTACCTCACATGGCAAGTCCTTCTTGAACACGAGCCGTCGACGAGCAGCCACATGACCTTTTGCCTTCGTAGCTCGCGCCATCACTTTTTCCCGCATCATGAACTAGTATCCACCACAGAGTTCTTCACGTGTGATAATGTAGAGTATGCATGTCTTGAGCTTTTGGACACGATACACACGAATATGTTGGCTCAGGTAAGATACCCAGTCGCCACCTTAAACCTTCGACATACGCTGCATTCACAACCTCCAATGACCACCTCAATACTTCCGTTGCAACCTTTTAGCTTACAGTCATTCTTTCTCGGGGGAGGGCGACTAAACTAATACTAACGCCTTTATATATATTTTATGTTGTGGACATATTTGGTCTTCCCATCTACTATTCAAACGGACATTTTCCCAACTAATGCCTGCATGGCAATTGGAAGCTCTAAGAAGTGGCAAGCACTTTTCACACAACATAAATGTAGCCCAAATGAAGTATGCATTTTAAAAAGCTATCATGTATCACAAATGCATACATTTTGCTTTAAAGGTAAGAGCATATCGTCCTCCTAATGTACATAAGTACGACTTGTATTATCTACAGCTACTATTCTCGAGTCTTCAGTTGAGGCGTTGTGACTTCTAGGAGTCTATTATGTTGCAATTAGCTTGGCATTCCTCTAGAGAGGGATATCTATCTTGCATACAAGAAAACCACTGTATAGAAGTGAGAAACAAAAGATCTAGTAGCCAAAGAGGAGAGGAGCCTAAGCTCAGATTCATTGTTCTAATCAGTAAAGCTTTATCATATGTTGCTCTCTTTGTTGAAGGATGATTGTATCTTATATCTTGAGGCAAGGATGCCTCCTCATCCAACCAAAGAAAGCAAGATTTGTTGTGGTTGACCTGATGCCCAAAAAACATACAGTTGATCTGGGAACAAAATTTGCTATTGTTGACCTGGTAACCACCAAGGCTGTAGTTGTCCTGGTATAGCAAAACTTGCTGCAGTGGAACAGGGCACAGAGGAACAGTGTAATAGAAAATGTAGGTGCCAGAGAGGGCTCTCTAGACAATGGGTTCTACTTTAACAAGGGGAACAGAGATGGAAGGAGTTGTGCTTGCATGTCAATCCTTGAATTGGAACACCTCCCTGCATCTTGGATGTGGTCTTCAAGCTCTACCTGCAATTGTGAAACCTGATCATTATAATTATGAAATTCTTGGTCCAACAAGAACTTGGCCTGGACCACAGCAAATAGTGATCAGTTAGTAGGAGAATAGCTTTCATACCAATTAAGAGATATCTGATCAGCATGCAGGACCTCTTCATTGAATTGAAAAGCATATCTGGAAATCCAAATAAACCATAATGCATGTGCCTTGATGTGTACCCATGTAGCATAAGGAAGTTTGAGTGCATCTCCCAAAAGAATAGACCTCCAGTTTATTGGTTCCCTTATTCTTAGCTACACAAATTTCCAGACCTTTCTTGCTCTAGGGCAAGCTATAAACAAATGGAACATGTCCTCCTTGATACCCAAACAGCATGTACCATCTCCCTTACCAATTTTGAGGCTCTTGCAGTTAGTCCAGAAAGCCTTGTGAAAAATTAACCATAACAAAGTGTACATTTTCTCTGGGATTCTTCTGTCCCAGATCAGCTCAAATCTGTTACCCCATTTTCTTTTATTATCAAAACTATTCCATGTAGCATTAAGTTTAGTCACAATCTCTTCAATGCCTTTAAAGGGAGTGGGAATAGGTAAGAGGGATGAGCTGCCTACCTAGCCAAACTCTCTAGGGAAGTTGAGGATCCTACCCCTCGAAATGATGTCTCCCTCCCACAGCTGTATTCTGCTCATAATAATCAACTCTTGATCTACATTGCTGAGTTTAAATTCTCTTCTTATCTCTAGCCATGTCTTCCACCTGAAGTTCGTCTTGTCCCATACATCTCCCCAACAAGATAACCCTTTCTTTACCAAGCGCCATGCCCTCAGGAATTCATCATCACCAAACTGTTGTTTGGTGGAGACGGTAGAAACCCAAATTGAATCTAAAGCCATAAATCTCCCTTTTCTAGAGAGGATAATGTGGTTTTTTATTTGTTCAAAGGCCCACCATACACTTTTCCAAAGCTGGCTCCCTTTGGTTGTGCATGGTCTGGATTCCCTATGGCTGAGAGAAGGGGATAGTCCTTCCATCTAGGGGCTTTGTAGTGTCTGACATACTTGACATTTCCGAGGAGGAGGTTAGCCCAATCACTTTCAAGAGTAGTGATGGATTTTATTATTCAAGTGGCTGCTAATTTATAAGCTGCTAACTGTATATTTATAACACCCAAGCCTCCTTTCTTTTTGGGTCTGGTGCAAAAAGCCCACTTGACCTTGGATATTCTTCTTCTAGTGTCACTCCCCCCCCCACAAGAAGGATCTTTAGATTCTTATAAACTTTTCTAAGCTTGTTCAGGAACGACACTTGCAACAGAGATAGAAGATAGCAATTGGGTATATACAGTGATTTAATACTACCCTTCTTCCTGCTAAGTTTGCCTACAAACCCCCGAGTCTGTCTATTTTTTTGTGAACCTTTCTAGAAATCAATCCCATCTATCTTTCATATTAACTTTGAAACCCATAAGGATACCCAAAAGTTTGAAGATTATCCATGAGGAATTCTCTTACAGCCCATTTGTTCTAGATTATTTTGGGGGTCTCCAGATAACAAGGCATAACTAGTTTTGTGTGATTTATTTTGGATCCAAATGCAGTACAAAAGATATCCATACAATCCATAGCTCTTTGTATATCTACATCTGTGTTTCTGATGGTCAGAGTAGTATCATCTGCAAATTGCTGGTTTACTAGTTGCTTTCCTGAAGGGAGCTCTATACCATTGATTTCCCCCATTACCACCTGATCTTTTATTAGCCATCCCAAAGCATTTGTAGCTATAGCAAATAAGAGAATATTTTGATAGTCTTTCGATTTTGAGTCCAGTGGTACAAGCTACTATGGCCCTTATCGATAACAAGGACATACACAAAAAGATCATCGAGCATGACATGGTG
>NW_028239846.1:0-10000 GCF_047967505.1 Dipteris shenzhenensis | reverse complement strand
TATTCAGTGCTTGAGTTGACTCACATGTGCAGCCAATACTCACCTTTCCAAAAATAGACTGGCACGTCTTGCTCACACACTACATGTAATCCTTCACGATCATACTCAACGTGTCTAATCCTTCACGATCATACTCTACGTGTCTAATCCTTCACTGGCTCCAGAATCCAAATTCAAAACAGTGATTTCTTACAGATTACTTAGTTTACCATCCCTTACCATACAACCCTGCCTTTCCCAACAAACTTAGCCTCTCAGAGGCAGTGCCCACACGCTCTATAAACTTATCATGCGAGCTTATATTACATAAGCTGCGTACCTGTTATACACTGAACGATTCAGACTACATCACAATCCTTCAAAAGCATATCAACTACAGATGCTCCCAGGGATTAGACATGCAACTGCCAAACTTACCTTCATTACAAGAGTCCTCTTATCCTCCAAGACTGTTTGTTGGTCAATGAAGGATTAACTCAAGCCAGCAACAAACTCCATCATGTATAACACTTTTAAAGCAGCATGAGCCCAAAAGCATGCAAATACTCCCAAGTTCAAGCCATTTCAATCAATAAAAAAGTCTTATTTCGAAAATGGCCTGATCGGCACCAGTATATGTGACATTATCTTCTTATAATAACAGTAAATGTTCAGCTGCCTGCAGTTCACAAAGCACTAGCCGCCTGCAAAAGGGGAACCAGTTTTCCCTCCTTGTGCTTTGCCTCTGTACCTGTAAAGCAACAGCATACCAAAAGAATCAGATCAAGCCCATTTTGGCGTGAGAACACAAAGCTCCTACGAAGTCTCTCCTCTAAGGACAAATGCAAGTGTAACACATTGAGGCCATCAAAAATTAACATGCGATAAGCTGCAAAGCATCCAGAATGAGAGGATTTTCCTGATCACAGAGAAAAACAAGCGCATTAGAACTTACTATCGCAGCCACCAATGTGTTTGCCTCCGATAAAGACATTGGGAACAGTTCTCTGTCCTGTCCACTCTAGCAGAGCAGACTGTATCTCTGATCCATCACCTATAAGCCACAAAACAACACATTACATCTCGTGTAAACTTCCTCTCGACAAGATCCTTGGTAAGGTTCATTTATAGAAGAACTATTTCAGCTTCGATTTCAGGACACAATTTACTATGATATTTCATGACTACCAAAACAAGGCTGGCAAATACTAAAGATAAATTGAAACCTGGCGTTAAGTCAACCCCACTTTCCAGAAACAAGTAAGCAAGCTGGTTAAGAGACACAACATATTACAAACCATCCCATCTTCAGAAGGTGATAAAGATGCGATGAGATCAAATAGGAATAAGAAAGGCAGGATGAGGTCGCCTTCTATGCTGATGCTCGGTATGACGATATGGCATTACAAGTGAGTGACACTTTACTCCCAAGAAAACAATTCTTAAAGGAGAATACTTCAGCACAACAATTCAGTACAATTCTTGGATGAAAAAGAGGTTTAAAAATTGTAACATTGGTGACAGAAGCCTACCATTAGGCCAACTCTAATCGTAGTAGGAATATGAAAGGCACAATAAGGTGGCCTTCTACACAGATGCTCGGTATGACAAAACGCTTTAAAAGTAATTTTCAATTGGTGGAAGCTCAATTTGATTAGACATCCATGTGGGCTGGGATTGTCTGAAATGAATGCCTTTGGCAGTGAAGACCAAGACAAAATGTACCCGTTTCTAGAAAGAATTAAATTGCCTATGGAGGACATTCCACCTTGGCTTGCAGATTAAACAGTAATAACTCTCCTCTTGCACACGCCAGACTCTGGCCATCCACCTATTATGTCAAGCTTTAAGCTCCATGTATCTGTGTAGCCTCCGTAGCTCTCAACTTCAAGAACGAAATTTAAGTTCACATTGAACTAAGATTCTTCCTTGAAAGTCCTATACCACTCTACATATGCAACAATCTAGGTCCGGTTGTTTTGAAATAAAGCGTTGTAAGCTACATGTATCTGGTTGTCTGAAATATCTATCCATTTTTACATCCACAAACCAGGTCAAATTACTGTGAAACTTTTTTTTGTAGGTACAAGTCGCGAATGCGCAGTCCAAATGCCAAGGTTAGCTGTTTTCTTTGAGCTGTTGCGTGTAGGAATCGGAAAATCTTTGGAAATGAAACCTGGTAGTCCTTCCAATGAAGTAATTGCTGGATTGTAAGTGAAGTGCCCCATTCCCAAACCTAGCACGACAAAGTGGCAACCGCTGAAATGCAACGCCAGAGGCTAAGACATTGTCTAGCGTGCACAAACAGCACTACATAAAGTGGGCATTTAAGCACCATCGCTAGTCTAACATCACAGGGAAAGTTCGGGACACAGACGTAAAAATCCATTTCATAAACACAGACGCCGTATTCCTCCATCAATTCAGCACGATACTTATTGGAGGGAACTTACTCTCTTCATCGAGCTCGATAACTTTGCTTTTGACGCCCAGGCTTGCTAGGAGCTGTTTGACCTGCTTGCAATAAGGACAATACGACTTGCTGCAGAAGAACAAAGCAAATTTAAGATGTCAAGAAGCAACTAAAAGGTGGGAAAGCGCTCTCTCTCTCTCTCTCTCTCTCTCTCTCTCTCTCTCCAATTCTGAGGTGACATCTCCATCTCCCTCTCTCTCTCTCTCTCAAAAAAAGAAACATGCAGAACTGCCCACGTCCGCACATCGATACACACGTGGAGAAGCATACCTGAAGACGACGACAGGGTCGGAGGAGACAAGGTTCTTCGCCTTTGCTAGCGCCATAGCTCGACTCTCAGGATTCGAAGTTTACAGTGCTTCCCATCCACGCAAAATAGAAGACGAGGAAGAGGAAGAGGGCCACAATAGTCAATTGACACGTTTGCTTGTGACGTGGTCCTACACGTGTGTTCCTTTTTTCTTTCCTTTTTTTCTTCTTTTAATAAATTGGGTGGGTAGGATTCGAATCATTAAAATGTTTCCTTTTCTTGTGATGGTTTTTAGCACTGCCCCTTAGTGTCAGGGTCCCACGCACTCCGTTAGGGGCAGGGCTCTAGCATAGCGAAACATGCTTTCTCGAGAGCCCTTGGAAAACAGGAACAACAGGCAGTTATACGCTCTCTACCTTTTTGTAACCACCTTTTTTAAGGGGCAGTGCTCTCTGCACCTGTGCCTCTTGTGTCAATGAACTCCATTCATATATGGAAATAGTATTCCACAATTCTGAGGAACATTAGGATTGAGGTGTGTAATATTTTTATCTTTTAAATGATTATAAATATTGAGGGATATGATTTGCTGGTGCTCTTGGAAAATACTTTTTGTAATTCTTTTTATCTACTATTGTGAGTATAGCCGTCAATATGATCATTGGTATTAAAATTCATAATTCTCAACGTTCGTATATCAGTTGGTGTTACCGTCGAAGACAATTAACATTATACTGCGACTTTCAAAATGGCAATTATGTGCACCTTGATTTGACATGGAGACTAAAGAGTGCATTGGATGGATCGAGGAGTAACACATTTGTCACTAAAAGTTGACACGCAAAGCAAAACAAAAAGTAAGCCCTATGTATCAAAATTTCCAATTTCAAGTTTTGTACCTGCCATTAGCAAGCATGTTGGCATAACAATGTATCAAAAAGGAAGTTATGATAATAACTAAAAAGGTATATACTAAACATATCAAATGCATACTTGTATATATTCAAGCCATTAACCATGAAAGTAGTAACATGCATCTTCTCCAAATTTTACAAGTGTAGGAAACATGACCTTTCTTGGGCAAATAGAATATTGTACATCTTGGCACTCTACTTGGAATTAAAATAACTTTTTAAAAACAAGTTTAACTTGCTAGACATATTGCAACTCTAAAGTATAAATTTCAAGTTGTAAAATGAAAAACAAGATATCCTTGAAATCAATCCGAATCTCTTGATGATGATGGTCATAGTGATGATGATGACGAGATGGAGATGATGATGATGATGATGTATTGACAGGTTATATCTATGATGAAGATATGTATGATCTCCTAGAATCTACGAAATGCTTTTAAAAATATGCGTTTAGGGTCCCCATTGGAGATCGTGGCAATTGATTAGTGTGATCTAAAATATCATACATATACAATAGTGAGTGGTGGTTTTGTTTGTTTCTTAAAAAGTCAAGGTCCCCACATTTGAGAGATATACAAAGCATATGCTCCATTATATTAGCATAGTGTGACAAAACCTACTTGACACTCAACTATAAATGGATCAAAGTAGGCTTGTTTGCTTACAAGATTTTTTCCTTGCCTGTCTACAAACCTATCAAAACAACTTTCTACAATCCAAAATGTATTGATCTTGGCCACAAAATGCAAATATTCTTATACAGTAAGAAAATGGAGAGAACAATGAAGGTTGGGCAAACTTTTACAGTAGCTCAGAGCTCAATAAGGGAGGTACAATGAGACTAGTTTAAATAAAGAGAGCCACTTATTCCCATTGCTCCAGCACTGAATTGCCATGTGGAATGTCCTAGCTCATAAAAGTGCTCTTACATATCATGATGAATTTCGTGTGTGGATGTTAAGACATAGCCATTTCCTTTGCAAACAATAATAAATTATCCTTCTATTCCTTAGTGAGCTACATTGTCTCCTTCCTACATTCCATCAAAAGCATCCAATTATGATAATAATTCACATCTTATCATATCTTTGTCAAAATCTTGTTAAGATTCAAACTCTTTGACCTAGCACCCATGTAGGCCTATTCACCCTTGTCAACATCTTACCAAAGAAGATAAGGATATGGTTCAACAAAAGTTAGAAGAGAGATACATAGCATTGCTAACCCAATGCATCTATATTCTAAGGTTTTTTGCTTCTCAAGAAATTACCATCTTGTGCTCATCACATCTGCGCACCTTTGTTATTCAAAAGTCAAATCAACTGTTTAGCCCACAAAATTTCCACTTCTTATAGTGCCCAAGTCAAATTTTTCTTACTCAACATCGCAAATTTCTTGCTACCCTCAATAGCACAATCATTCCTATTGATTGTAAACATTAAAAGAATATTGGTCTAAAAGGGTGGGCCAAAAGGGAGGTTTTTCCCTCGGGGGGGTCACTCATCATATGTAACCCTATCACGTGAGTTCAAAAGAAGGATATTTTTTATTCCTAAAATTTACAGAAATAAATATACATAAGGGACTATTTAAAATAGTTTTCGAAAAAATTTACAGATTTGTATAGAAAAGGGATACATTTTATTAATGAAAAAATTTACAGATAAGGGATTTTAAATATAGGCCTTGAACGCACGTGATATAGAGGGTTTATACATAATGACCCCCCCGAGGTTTTTCCATAGGCCTCCCTTTTAGACCATATAAAGGGTGGCCATGCCCAGGGATATAGGGTTGCTTATGGCTACCCTTTCCAACACAAGAGACGAAATAGGGTAGCCCTTTTGGACAACAGTCCAAAAATAGGGTTTACCCTTTAAATAGTGTAGCTCTGATAGTCATAATTTTAAATTGTAGGGTAGCTCTTATGGCTTCTTTTTTTACCATAAGGCAAGAAGAGTGTATCCCATGGATGCCCTTTTAAATAAGGTAGTTTTTCTCATGGCACAAAAGAACTTTGAAACATGAGATTGGTGAGTCCTCAAGCCAGTGGTATGAGGAAGTCAAGCATTCTTCCACGGAAAGTTGGGATTCTGGGGTATCCAATGAATCTAACCATGAGCTGAGCCATGAGCACAGTGATCGACCTTGAAGGTGCAATGCCAATCTAGAGGTCAAATGAGCCTCATGAATAGTACTAAGAAGAAGACCTGCCCGTGAGACATTGATGGAGGATGGAGCATGGAGAATGGTTCAAGCGGTATGCATTATCCAAACTAGTTGGTGGTAGATGAAAATTCCTAGATCATATATTAGATTCTGAGCAATATTGACATGCCAATTCAGCTAAGTAGTGCTCCTAACATAGAATGTACATATAGAGATCATGTCCATAGCAACAGTTGCCAACAATGTCATGGAGCATGTGGTTACTTGGCTCTAACTAATTGCCTACAAGATATATCAAATTTTGAGCAATTCGTCATGGCAATTCGGCCACGTAGTGCTCCTAACAAAGAATGTACATATAGAGATCGTGTCCACAGCGACACTTGCCAATGTGGAGTGTGTGGTTACTTGGCTATAATTGATCACCGAGCTATTGCGACTTGGGTACCAAGTCCTGTGTGAGCTAGATCAGCATAGTTTCCAAGTCCTAGGCCTTCCAGATCGCTGGTTTGGGCAAAAAGGCATAAAATAGAAAGTCTAGTTCAGACACGAAGACTTAAATCAAAGAGCCTAGTTGTAGTGAGGAGAGCCAAACTAATAAGTCTAGCTAGAGCAAGAAGGACCAAAGTAAGGAGTCGTTCACTAAGGATTCCTTCACCAACAACAAGAAGGAGCAAAGAAAAATAATAAGTCTAGGTGGAGCAAGAAGGTCTACCAAAGAAAGGGGTGCTTCACCAATAGCAAGAAGGACCAAAGCAAGAGTCCATCACCATCTACAAGGGGGCCTAAAGCAAGGAGTCTATCACCAACTAGACCTACTACACCTATTGGTCATAAGCCAAGGCTGAGGCCACTCACTCCTATAGACCTTGATCCACTAGATGTATTGCCCAAGTCAGCCGCGCTATCAAAGCAAAGGCAGCTCGGCTTATTAAAGGCAGGTTTCAAGAATTCAAGAGTGTTGATGATGAAGACCTGCATAGTTATTTGTAGAGTTTTCTGTGAGTATGCTACATAAATGGGGTCACCTCTATGGAGGAGTAAATGAATTACTTCCCTTGCACTATGAATCCTGATAAAGACAATTCATCACTAGTTCAATCAAGTGGTTAATTTTTGGATCGGTGTAGTAGGCTTTCCTCAAGTGGTTCAACCAAGACATTAATGATGAAGATGTTTACACAAAGCTCAGTGACCTAAAGTTGAGAGAAAATGAGTCCATCTAGGACTTTGTTTTTAGAATACGGTCCGTCATTAATCATTTCAACACACACCAAATGATAAGTCATTGGGTGCTTGGCTAGTGATGGGTTGCACACATATTGACTTATGATCACCCGAGATTGTTAACTTGACTAAGAGTTATGAAGAGCTACTAAACCGTGGTAGGCCTAGAGAAAAGTGGACTTGCCTAAAAGAGGACAAAGAACAAGGTTGAAGGGAGTGATCTTGATGATACTTCCTCCAAGTCGAGCAAGTTAAAGTCCATGCTAAAAAATGCTTTGAAAGAATAGGTTTGCCCTAGTTCAAACAAAAAATGGTGCAATAAGTCTTCCAAGCAAGGATACACTGAAGACGGGTGTTGCACCAAGCATTGCAACACCTATATCAAATTTGGTCATGATGATTTTGAGTGTTGATATAATAAAAATCGCACTACAGATGTGCATTATGTGTCACCGGAAGCAAAGCTTAAAGATAGACACTTGATGGACGTCCACTGAGACCTGAGAATGGCAAAGGCAAAGGGAAGAATGACAAAAGTAGGAACAAAGTCCATCACATATTCGATACTATTTTTGTGGTGAAAATCATACAAAAGCTAGATGCAAATTGTGGCAAGAACATCTCAAGTTGCTCAGGAATAATGCTGAGCAAAAGGAAGTCGATTTTTGAGTATCGAGCCATTTTTACAAAAGTGTCCGACTCGGTGGAAGTTAATGCAGCTACTTAGTCACAAGGCCCTATGACTAGTTCAAAGGAGGAACCACCAACCAAAGACATCAATTAGAAGGCACAAAAGTAGGTCATGCCTAAAATCATTAGAATTGAAGGGGACCCATAGTCAACTTGTCCACCAAGGAAGTTAATCCAATTACCTAGTCACATGGTCCTACTACCAGTTTGGAGGAGGAACCATCAAACAAAGACATTAATTGGAAGGCACAAAATCAATTCACATCTAAAATCACCAGAGAATTGATGGGGAAAGTTGACTTACCCACTAAGAAAGTGTTTATATCAGTAATACTAGACTAGACTCGGGCAAAGCTTCAACAAGCAAATCTCAATCTGATTTGAGTACCACTGAGTAACCATCACTAGAAATATTAGTCTGATCTGAGTACCACTAAGGATCTGGATGCCCAAAAGTGGTCAAAGCATGGGAGACCTTCCATGACATGAAGGTTCATCTCACAATCACAGAACTTCTTAAAATTGCCCCATACTACAAAGAATTCCTCTTACAACAACTCCGAGTAGAAGAAAAGCTTACAAATCAAGTGGAATCTTCTGTGACCATATCCACTGTCAATACAGTAGTGGTGGATGAAGAACTTCAAGTCATCGCTTTCAAGCTCAAGAGGTAGAACATATCTGGTGTAAATCATGGATGGCAATTTTGGAGTCAACATTATCTTGGATGTTGTTGTGAAACTATTGAAGCTTAAGAATCTTAAGCCCTCTCCATTGTGGGTACACATGTTTGGAGTGTTGTGCAAGCACACTCAAACCCTTCCCACAAATAAGACAAGCATGGTACCCACTTATTGCAAGTCCTGCATGCATGCGTGAATGTGTTAGTATAAGACATGCACTAGAAAGAGTCATAAGAGTATCATTATACATGTAAAGACACAACCACGTACCTGCGCACTCTCCATATCCTGGGTAGTCATGCATGGTCCACATCAAGATTCCCTTGACCAAACCAAAATGTCATTGGTATGTCTAGGAGCTCTGGAAATATCAAAGACCCGTATGCCTCTCCATAAGATCTATAAATCCTCTATTAAAGGTGCCATGTACATGTCCATATTTTTGGCCTTGTACTTCCTTGGCACAAGTAGTGCAAGCATGTGGTGTCCCTTCTTTATTGTTAGCCATTGTGGGATATTGTAATTCACCAAGACTATAGGCCATGTCGACCAAGATGTCAAGCGTAACCCGAAAGGGTTCACGCTATCCATGACGAGCCCAAGATGTAAGTTGCATGGCTCCCTCACTATGTGCTTCCAAGTAGCACAATCTGCAAGAACCCTCAATGTGTCATCAGTGGAACGATGTGTAGCATGCCAAGTCATCAACTCCGCTATGGATTTGCATCGGAAGTGTTGTATTCTAGCAATGATGGGAAAGTGTCTCAAGACATTTACTGGGATCTGCTCACCCTACAAGTCATCTCTATATCGTTGCTCCCCACACTCCGGACAACTAACCAAATCTCCATGCTCATGATGAAAGAGAATACAATCATCACAACAAGCATGGATGGTATCGTAATCCATACCCACCATTTTCAACATCTTCTTCACTTCATCTCTTGATGTGGGCATGGTATTTGAGGCAGGCAACATCTTCTAGAGCAACCTATCGCAATTCAAACATACATATGCTTCCAATAATGAGAAACTATGATGATTCTCAAAATAATTAAGATCCAAATTGAGATAAATTATGTGCTAACTTCATTAAGGTTGAGACACTTGTATCGGACCACCCATACTTTGCTTGTAGATTCAAGATTGAGAGACAAGCTCGTAGTTTTGATGTCCTAGCACCCTCGTACAACCGTGTTGATCGCACCACGGCCTCAATGTACATGTGATGTAGTGCCCCTAACAATAGATCCATCATGTCCACCATACCACCCTCATCATCATCTGGCACATCCGAGATACTACCCCCCTGCTCAAAGTGTGAAGGTGTATATATGCGCCCCCTCGCCACCCTCCTCATCTTGTCTCAAGGTTTCGTGTAAAGTACGAATGCAATATTAATCAACGAACTCAAATAGCATTGACTTACCAATGATCCATCACCACCACCAACGGTTGGTACTGGTGCAGGCTCCTCCCCATACATCTGCAAGTGGCGCATGACAATATGGCATTGATGTTGTACTTCTCGCTTGCGATGAGTGCAAGGACAATACAACCTCTTGGTAAGCCACTTTGCACTCCTAGGCATTGGCTAATCATCTGACGAGCT
>NW_028239845.1:0-10000 GCF_047967505.1 Dipteris shenzhenensis | reverse complement strand
ATGGAGGTGGGTGTGGGGGTGGGGGTGGGGGTGGAGGTGGAGATGGGATGTAGAGGTGGAGGTGGATCGGTGGTGGCATGCGAGCTCTAGCTCTAGAGGCTCTTTTGTGCTCGCGAGCCTTCCGCTTGCACTCCTCGTCAATGAGATTTAGGGGGGGGGGGGTTCCTACATCTCTCATGTCTACTAGCTCTACGGCTTTGAGAACCCATCCTCAATGAAAGTAGGATGGAAGGTGTGACAAAGTGATGGGGAGGCAAGAATGGCTAAGAATGGGTGAAATGAACCAAAATGTGGTGTCTTATAGAGAGCCTAAACTCATCCACTAGATTATTATTGGTGGAGAAGGTGGTAAGATTGAAAATAATTGGCTACTAAAATTCCATTTGATTTTGTTTTGAAACTAATTTGTCTACTCAAATAAGTTGATTTTAATCATATTATATATACATGGAATCCCATGTTAATTTTGAATATTTGCATCGTTTGATTTTATTTTAGTTTAATATTCACATAACATATGTGCCTATCTTGATTAATATTTTCATTAATGCAATTTGAGAATAACCTATGTGATAAACCATGATAATTTGATTATTTTGCCACTTCCAAATATCTCCAAATACCTCAATAGTGGTCATAAACCATGACAATTTCATTATTTTGCCACTTTTGGATACCTCCAAATACCTCAATCATGGTCATAAACCATGACAATTTGATGATTTTGCCACTTCCAAATACCTCCAAATACCTCGATCGTGGTCATAAACCTCGATCGTGGTATTTTAAATCACATGCATGTTAATGATGTGGCTCATGAATTTTCAATTAGACTATACCATTGTGTGCACAATAGCATGTGTGATGTTGTGTCTTAAGACTTCAAAGACTAGATCCATAGGGAAGTATGTGAGATTTGCATTTTTGTGTGCTAAAGAGCTTGTTTTTCCACCTCCTAAGGATTGGGGAGTGAACAAAAAGTGGACACCCTTAGCTTGCTACTTCCCAAACTAGATCAATAAAACCTACTATAACCTTCTCCCACACATAGTGATAATGCACCTAAATGTGCTTTGTTCTAGCATGATAGACTGCGTTATTTGCCAAGTGTATACTGCTCATGTTGTCACATAAACTAGCTTATGCAGCCAAGATACCTCACATGCAGCCATTGTTGCACCCCTCTACTGAGCCTCTGTGCTCAACAAGACAACTGTAGGCTGTTTCTTGCTGCTCCAAGTGAGTTCAACACTCCCAAAAGAGAACACATATCCACTGGTATCAAAAATACTACTAGCCCAATCAACATCAGTGTATCCATGCAATTGTATCGAAACCCCAGTCTCATAAAATAGTCCATACTGCAATGTGGACTTCATACCTCAGCATGCATCTAGCCGCATCCAAATGTGGTTTCCTTGGAGCCTGCATAAATTTACTTACCAACCCAACAACATAGCTCAAATTTGGCCTGGTAATAGTCATATAAATCAAACTTCCTACTATGCGTCTGTACATACTAGGGTCTTCCAGACGCTCACCTGCATCTTCGCTCAGCTTCACATTCTGATCCAAAGGAACTAAAGACAACCATATTTGAAGGCCCCCTAGGTCCCAAAATTACATTGACCCAAGTTTGAATATCACTTTTACAACTTTTTCATGAACTGCCAAACTGAATCAAACACATATATAATTAAAAAAATAAAGGTTTGTAGAGATAAATTTTATAAAAAAAACATAATGTTATTTTTTATTCTTTTAGCAATGCTTTTATCGATGCTCTTGAGACCCAAAAAACACCTACTCCCCTATTCCACATCGCTCTTTGCCCTCTTCCATACACATCCCTCACTCTCTCTCCCCTTTAGACTATGCAACCACCTCCCCCCCACTTCTTACACCAAAGGCACTATGGGTAGCAAGGAGAAAGCCAGGACACTCTTCTAAGAATCTGCATTTCAAGTTCCACAAGTATGGAGCTTCCTATTTTCTCTCCTCCTTTCAAAGCTTGTTCCGTGGGTTTTTTCCCTATTTTCTACATGCCATAGGGAAGAGGGGGAGGGGTAGAGGCATAGGGAAGAGATGGGGGCTTGGGATAGAAAATAAAATTCCCTCCCTCTCCCCTTCCAAGCTCTTTTCTCTGACTCACTCCATTTTCTTCTCTCCCCTTTCCTCCCTCTTTCCCCTTCCTCTCTCCCACCGTTTCCTCCCCTCTCTCCCTTTTCTTTCCCTCTCTCCCCTTTCCTCCCTCTTCCCCTTCCTCCCTTCCCCTTTCTTCTCTCTCCCCTTCCCTCCCTTTCCTCTCTTTCTCTACATCTCCCCTTTCCTTCTCTATCCCCTTTCCTCCCTTACCTATTATGTTGAATGATGTGTTTAGGCTTGCTTTTGTTACAAGAGAGAATCATGGTCGGCACTTGACATTTTGAGGTAAGTCCCTCTATCTCTTATCTTTCTTACATGAATTTAATCTTTAAAATTGGCAACTTTCAATGCCTTAAGTGTTAGCAAGTGAGTGGACGTAGGACCCTCTCTCCCCTGAGGCTCCCCCCTCTTCTATTTTTTTGGCCCAATGCCAAGTCGATGAAGATGCCTCTCCATCCATGATGAGCTCACGTACAAAGTGGTATTGAATCTCAATGTGTTTTGTGTGAGCGTGGAACACTGGGATCTTTGCAATTGCCATGCAACTCTGATTGTCACATGATAACTGCATAGGCTTGTTCTACAGGCTTGTTCTACACTACACCCATGTCCCCCAAAATCCTCCTCAACCACACTGCTTTGCAAGAAGCAAATCATGCTGATTTGTACTCGGCCTTGATAGAAGGAAGAGCAATCATGGGTTGCTTCTTACTGACCCATGACACAACTCTAGATCCAAGTGAGAAAC
The DNA here is from genome assembly GCF_047967505.1 of Dipteris shenzhenensis. Classification (NCBI taxonomy): domain Eukaryota; kingdom Viridiplantae; phylum Streptophyta; class Polypodiopsida; order Gleicheniales; family Dipteridaceae; genus Dipteris; species Dipteris shenzhenensis. The sequence goes on along the minus strand of NW_028239845.1, from coordinate 7,107 downwards.
AATAACCTGTCACTGATCTCCTGCTGTCCATATCTCCTGCCCACCAATCCGAGTCATAGAATCTGGTCAATGACATAGCCTATGCCATAAAAACTCAAAAGGGCAACTTTTCACCTTGCAGACATTGTGGGAAGACTAATCACCTCTCAAAATATTGCTTCAAAATCAATCCTTGCAAACATTGTGGCAAAAACAATCACCATGAAAAGTATTGTAAAGCCAAAAAGGAAGCAGCTACAAAGTCAGAAACTACCAATCTACTTTCAGTTGATGTGCCTCCACAAGATGAGGCCTCCTATGAAGACTATGCTTTTTAAGCACTTTGTCATTTTTTGTTTATCATCACTTGGTCAAATTTTGAGGTTCTCTGCCTGGAGTAGTACTCCAAAAAGAATATCATATGTTATGTGTTTTGTAAATCACCTTTGGTCACCATATGATGTAGACCATGTGATATGTGTTTTGACTATCCCATTTCTGTGAACCTCACACCCTTGGGAACCCTTGCTAGCATGAGATCCTAGCCATAGATTTATCCTTGACCACCATGAGATGGCATGAGAAACTATGAGACTAGATGTATCCTTGACACTGCAAGACACAACCCCTTGAGGGGGGGTATGTTGGGATAAGTATGATCAAGGGCTTGCTCTATGGTGCATGTGTGCATCTAGGGGAGTCACATGTGTGTTTGTGTGTGTTGTAAAGGCACATCAAGTGCTATGATGTGTCTGGTGTATGACCTAAGTGATGATGTAAGACAAAGGCAATCCCACTGATGTAGGGACTGATTCCCACTGATGTAGGGGCTGATTGCCACTTATGTGGGGAAGGTATTACCTTATCCCCCTTTCTATAACAGAGAGTCCTCTCTCTCACAATCCATAATATAGAATTACATCTTTCTTTCATTGTGCTCTCACACCTCTTGCAAAATGCATCTATTCTATCCTACGGGATTCTATATTATTTTCATTACATATTTTTTGGGGGGCGAGGTTTTCTAGGGAACCCAATGTTGAAGTGGAAAGAGCCTTCACCATTGTGCTCCCTGGAGTCCTCACCCTGCCAGAAAACATGCCTGTTGAAATCTTCATGCATTCTAAATTTTAAATAAAATATCTTCTCTTTTCTTGTTTTCCTTGTCCTTTCTCTCTCTCTTAGTCTAAATAAACTCTCTTCTACCTCTGTGAAGGATCGCAAGTGGAGAATTTAGTGGCGGGGAAGAAAAAGACCCTCTGATGATACTACTAGTAGAAGTAGTATAGAAAAAGAGTTTGTTGAATTAAATATATAGATGGTGTATAGATACACCATTTGATTGAATAATATATGTGAATGTGGTGTAAAGATATACCGGTATTTTAGAACAAGGCATACAATATATTATCCTATGCTTCTAAATCTCTTTCAGAGTCATCAAATTCTGGTATTGCATTTTCACCTGATGGGTCAAGGCTAGCCAAATGATGCTTAATATGTTCAATGCTAGGATCATGGATTGTGATACATTTTTCAACATTATAGCCATGCCTCTTTTCATAACTATGAGTCCTTGATTTCTAGCAATGACTAATGCTACTCACTTCCACCTCTGTCAAACCTTCAAGCAAAGACCTTGAGCCTGAAAGCTTAAAGATTAGTGAGGATCCTCATCCTCCAGAGCAGATTGGTGAGAATCCTAATTCTCGAGAGCAAACTCTTGAGGATCCTAATCCTCTAGAGCACCTAGAGAAACCTATTAGTCAAGGACCGTGGTAGTGAAGGGCCTGTGCTTGGTACTCACGAGCAAGATCTTTAAATATTCAATGCAAAAGAAATTTTGGAATAAAATAATGTATTTTGTATTAGTTAGGACCTTGTAGAAAGGAACTTTGCCTTGATCTTCAATATAAAAGAAAATTTGGAATAAAACAATTTTGGTTCCAATATAATGAAATACAATGTTTCTCATTTGTCTTAATGTCTTTACTCTCATTAATGTTATATCCCTTTCTTATTAATTTGACTTGGTACTCAAGGGTGTATTTCTACATTAAGGTTTATATGCACACCACCTTTCCAAGAGAATTAGTCTTCCATTAAGAATGTATTTGACTTGGTACTAAAGGGTGTATTTCTACAAAAAGGTTTATATATACACCACCTTTCCAAGGGAATTGGTCTTCCATTAAGGGTGTATTTCTACACCAAGAAGGTGTATATATACACCACCTTTCCAAGAGAATTGGTCATCTATTCTTAATAATTTTTAGAAAGTATAATGTTCATGAAAAGTTTTCTTACAAATATAGAAATATATGGTCAATCTTTAAAAATTGCATTGGAAGCGTAGTAATAGCAGTAGGTGGTATTTTCACTAAACTTTGGTTTCTGAAGTTAGCTTTAAAAACTACATTAGGAGTGTATTCGTGATTTTTGGACTTTTCTTTAGTCCAGCTTTGAAATTGGACTTTACAAAAGTGCAAAATTTTTGAATAGTGTGTTAATAACCCTTTACATTTGGGATCCTTTAAGTTAGGAATCTTTCATGGCCATGTATCTAGAAAATGGAAATGGCCATGAGAGTCTTATTGCATGAACCTTGGAATTTTCTATGCACAAGGAGTTCTACATATGGGAATTCCTCTTTATCTTCCTTGGCAAGTTGTACCATAGTACAAGAAAGTTTTTTAAGAGAGTCTCATGATGGAAGTATTATTATTATGGGAATCTCTTGGGAATCTCCTTTTATTTCAAGTAGCTCACTACAGTTGTTGACTAATGCCAACCTTTGTGCTATAAGAATGCCAAGATTTTGTTAATGTTGATCTAGATAGAGTGACATGGATAACAACTATGTGCTAGCATTGAAGCCTGGCTTCCACAACTAAAATGGATTGTTCTAACTTTCATTTGGTTGTGATGGTGCCAGGTGAGTTGGCAAACCTCTCCATTGGATTTGCATTATGGAATCTTTGGCATGATTTAATGGACTCATAATACGGCATTGGCAACTTTGAGGAGGGCTTGGTGGTGGATTATCTCTATTCCTTGTAATATAGGAATGAATTGACTACTGGATATCACTCTCGATTCTTTTAGCAATTTGGACATTTTACTAGTATGAATGGGAATATTTGTATTAACTCCCACTCTAATATCCTGTCCAAAGAGGTTGGGTATTAATGGACCACTCTCACTAGGTGTTTCAATTTAGGGCAATGGCATGTGTTTACATTTGGTTTACTTTAACATTGAAAATTGTTCCAGCAATTTAGTAGGCTAGATTGTTTGATAGGACAAGCACACACTAGTATATCCATTGTAAGATCCTTGTAAGATAAGAAAAATCTTATGACTAATGGCTATATTGAGTCAACTTGATTTGACTTGTTTATGTTTCAGGCTTGATTGTTGCACGGGGACTATAAGACCGACTCCTTCCATGAGTTGCTATGCCGTGATGCTTGGACCAACATTAAGTTATTGGGCACATCCATTGCCCATGGTATGGAAGGTCTATGAGAAGATGCTTTACCTCTTCAAATATTTGATATCCAAGAAAAGTCTCCATATAGTAAAGATATACTCACTTTGTCTTAACAATGGCTCTATGACCACTACAAAAAGAAATAGGGAAATTGGGCATCCTCACTTTACTCAATGTCATAGAATGAATCTACCATGTATGCACCATTTCAATGACAACAAAGACGATGAGTTGCAAAGAAGCATCCAAAAGTGGAGACTAAACCTACCCCAAATCCCATCTGTCTAGAGTCCTCAAGATAAACTCCCAGTTTATGCAATCATAAGCTTTCTATGGATCAATGTTGATCAACATAAAATTCTTATTTTGTGACAAGGCATAATCAGTAGAACATATTTTTTTGAGTATCACCTCATGGATGTTTCTTCCATGAGCAAACCCAAACTGCTTTGAATGCATAAAGCGAGCAAGAATGAACTTGATTCTTGCTACAAAAGTTTTTGCAAGAATCTTGTATACTACATTCCTCTTTGCAAAAGGATCTTCTTGTGGTGAGTTTTAGTTGGTGTTCTCCTGTTCAGGCAGCTTTTAGCTCATTGTCATATTGCTCCTACCACTTGTCAATGTTTTGCTCTTTGTGGGAGTCTGTGCCTCATATCTTTTGGCATTGCATTGAATCTTATGATTTCTTATTATTGCTAAGGCAAAGGCTTCATATTTGGTTTCACAATGCTTATTTTTCAAGTGTTTCTAGCTATTTGGTTTTCATCTAGTAAGGTAGAATTATGATCGTCTCTTTTTCTAGGTTCGTTCTTTTATTGGGCACTTGGACTCTATAGAAGGACCATAACCAAGGAGTCTTTGGTAATCCCTCTCTGGCTAGGTATTCGTTCTTTTGAGAATCCTCAAGGGAATCTTGTTATGATTGTCTTCATGCACTAGATTCAGATTATCTTGCCTTCTTGTCATATAATGATATCTTCTGCTGATTTGAAACTTGCTTTCCCTTTTCAAGGGACTATTCTATGTAAAATAGTGACAAATGGATTTCTTCCCCAAACAAGAACAAGTGAAAGTAATTGATGACTTTCGTGATTTATAGGGCCTGCCCAAAAGGTTGGCAGAACTAGAAGCAGAAGAAGCAGCAAAAAACAGTAGTAGATGGAGGAAGGATTATGAGTGATACAAACATGGAGGTCGGGACAGGGGGAAGCTTGAGAGAGAGAGAGAGAGAGTAAGTAGGAAAACATTTGCTAAGCGCAATAGTAAGTTGAATAGGCACATGTGCCTTTCAACTCTAACATCATGACTCAGCATCAAAACATTGTTTTTCCCCATAGGTGAGCACTACCACTAAGCTATAGAGTAATAGTATATGCCCCTTTTGTTATAATAATATTATAAATGTTGCATCATCTCTCTCTCCCTTAGGGATGTCCTTTTCTCTTTAATGCTCCCCTCTCCCCCCCTGCCCCCCCCCCCCCCCCCCCGAATCTCACATCCGTCCCTCTTTAATGCCCCCTACACTCCATTATTATTTAATTGAAACTCCTCCCCTGCCCCTTTATCCCTTAGTTTAATCATGGCCTTGCCCTCTTCTTTTTCACCCCTTTTTCAATCTCCACAAATAATTAATTAAATTTAGATTAAAATTTGAGTGGGGGTACATATTTCACTAAGACGTGCCCTAATTGAGAAACCCTTTATTCATAGTGGCAAATAGTTTTTACAAAAAGTGCTTCAAAATTAGGGCAAATCAATCTAGCTTGAAATCATACTTTGCATAAGCCTGCTAATAGCAATTGCGATTCAATATTTTTTGTCAAGTCTCAATTTAAGGCAAATCATGGCACTTTCTTGAAAATTCAAATTTTAGCTTCCATGCCTAGAATTCATAATGTTGCTAGATATGAACCAGGTAGAGGGTATCTCGTAGGAGAAGACTGATAGAGCATCCCAAGAATTACACATGGAAGTGTTTAACTATGGAATCCAAAACTTCTTTACTTATGTGTACTCAACAAACATGTGTATGTGCAAGCCACTAAGTAGACAATGCTCCATAAGAGATAGAGGACCAACTCCGACAAGGCACAATACAAAAGAAATTGAGAGTCCCACCAAATCGTGGTCCTCTGTCCTTACCCCAAAAGGTGTCTAGATCCTTGAGCTTGCATGCTCCTCATCGAGCTTCAATAGACTTAGTCACCGTGTACTTGATCCTTGCACCTTGTTGCCCTAACTGTCAACCTAGGTGTGCAACCCTTCCTAGCTCTGTCTGCAACTCTTTTGCCCCTCTTTGTCATCTTGGATGTAGGCCCAAAGAGTTCTAATTTAATGCTCTAGTCTACTTGTTGTTTGCTGCTCTAGTGTGTGTATTAAAAGGCCCCATGGGCCCCCTTTTATAGGGGTTGGATGCCCCCAAAACAGCTGACCAGTAGGCCTAAAACCAATTGACTCACCCAGTCTATAATAGCCGATTGGTGGGGGCACATCTCTTGAGGGATTGCAGGCTACCACTACCCTAGGCTATCACATGCATTAGGGTCAAGCCCAGGTGGTAGTGACAACTGGCTGCCTAGCCTACCTAAAATGGCCTAAAAGGGCTTGGTATCATAGGCAAGGGCTAGTAGCCTAGTCGGCCAAAACTGACCAGCCTATCGGTTGTGATGGCCCAAGGTTGGCTAGTTCCCAGCCCTATATAAAGGCCCTTTAGTCCCCCTTTTCACTCACTCAACTTCCTCAATTCAGGACTCAGCTCCTAAGGAGTGATCTCAGCATAGTTTTGTATACTGATTTGGCAACCATGTATAAATAAAGAAGTGTACTATAGTTAGGTAAATCTCATGTGTCTCTCATGCTTGAGTTAGCCTTTTATATTCATCTATTTTTCGCACAAGTCTCCACATGTTAAATTGGTATCAGAGCAGTATGGCTGGAGTTAGAATAAATGGAGTCCTGGCAGCAAAGCTTAGTTATGGAGAGTCAGTTAGAAGAGGAGGGAGCATGTATGGGAGATTTTTGAGTTTTGTATTTTGCCCCTACCTTGGACTAGTGGTAGTCCTTTCCATCGTATTTCTTCTCCTGTGCATCTTGCTATAGAAACAAGTGATACTAGCTTCTCAAACATCATTGGCGCAACCCTCTTCCCTGCAATCATCATAGTCACAAAACTACCATAGCTCCTTGGAAGCATGCCAAGAAATAGCCTAGCCATCCTTGTTGAACTCGTCCTTTGACCAAGTGTTGCTAGCTGATCCCTCACCACCTTCATTTTTGTGATGTGATCCTGTACTTAATCCCCCTCATCCATGCTCATGCCATAGAGCTATGTCTAGAGCTCTAGAATCCTCACTTCATTATTGAGCTCATACACATCCCTGAAAGTGGTCCATGCCTTGGAGGAAGTGTCCGTCATACTCCCGTCATATATATGTGAGAAAGTGACTTATTTGTCTTAGTGACCACAATAATGGCTAATGGCTCCGCATCTCAAATCTGCTAGGCTTTATTACACAACATATGTCGGTACATTCACTTCTAGTGTAGTGGTTGTAGCTAGAGTCACTAGTCGCAATCTCCCATAACTCCTTGGACACTAAATGGCTCCAGGCTTTCATCTTCCACAGTGGGTA
>NW_028239844.1:2500-10000 GCF_047967505.1 Dipteris shenzhenensis | reverse complement strand
AAGACGGCCTTCGTAGACAACAGGACCAAATGTATGGGCACAGTAATGTAGCGTGCATTGCTGAAAATACAATGGACGTCAATACTTTACCAACTGTAGATAATGAGCATGAACATGCTCCAGTAATAGGTACAAGTACTCAAATGGATTCAACGCGGGCGGCCCGTCGCATTTATGCTATACAAAGAACAAGGTCGAGAACACAAGTTGCTAGAAGTGTGAGGGGGGCAATGGAATCTATGGATGTAGAAGTTGGCCTACGCAGAGAACAGAATCAAATGCATGGGCACAGTAATGTAGGATGCACTGCTGAAAATAGAATGGACCTCCATACTGCACCAATAGTATGTAATGAGCATGAACATGCTCCAGTAGTATGTACAACTACTCATATGGATGCAACCAGGGATGCTACTCATTTAAGAGCCCCAAGGCGTGTTGTTCACAACAGGGCTGTGATTTTGGGTGCAGGGGGGAGCCTCTCTATCTTGCATACTTTTCCGTTAAGGGAAAATGTAGAGCATCCATCTTTGTATCCACTGGTCTTCAATGCTCCTTCTGTTCATGCACTCGGATCCATGGATCATACATGTAGCTTTTGCCAGGCTCAACTGTGGAAACAAGAGACGCGAATGCATATGCATCAAGTTGTGGGCAAGCACTGTTGCAAAGTTGGTCGTGTGTCATTGTTGCCGTTAGAAGAACCACCAGAGATTTTGAGAGTTCTACTGCACGGACATGATGCTAGAAGCAGACTATTTAAGAAAAACATTAGGGCTTATAATAGTGCCATGGCATTTGTTTCATTGGGAGCCCATGTTGATCAAATGTTCCGTGGGAATGGGGGTATACAAAACTTTCGAGTCCATGGTAGTGTGTATCTATTAAGGAGGGAGGAGGGAGGAGGGAGAGGCACGTGGCGGGAGGAGGGAGACGCACGTGGCGAGAGGAGGGAGACGCACTATTCTATTCTACGTTCTATTCTCTCACGCCGTCGCCCGTCGTAACGTTTTGATGATCGCCCGCCTCACATTGATGATCGCCCGCCACGTTTTGAACTTCCTTTGCTTCTCTCCAGCTCGCTCTGTCGTCGTCGTCGTCTCACCTGCAGCTCGCTCCATCGCCATCGCCAACCTGCAGCTCCCTCTGTCGCGTCGTCGTCGTCTCACCTGCAGCTCGCTCCATCGCTCCATCGCCATCGTCTCCTACGCTGCGCCATCGCCAAGCTGCAGCTCCCTCTATCGTCGTCTACGCTGCAGAATAGATAGAAGCTGCAGAATAGATAGAAGCTGCAGCTCCCTCTATCGTCGTCGTCGTCTACGGAGGAGGGAGGAGACACGTGCAGCTCCATCGCCAAGCTGCAGCTCCATCGCCATCGTCTACGGAGGAGGGAGGAGACACGTGCTCGAGCTCCATCTCCTGCACCTCCACCACCCTCCACCACGCTTCGTCTCCTTCAGCTCCTTCAGCTCCACCACCCTCCACCACGCTTCGTCTCCTTCAGCTCCTTCAGCTCCACCACCCTCCTTCTCTCAGTGCCCTACCCTCTGCCTACTCCTTGCCTTTGCAGCTTGCTACTACGGTCTGCAGCAAAGGGAGCCCAGCAAGGTCAGAGATCTCCATCCTCCCTCCTTATCTATCTATTCTATTAAGGAGGAGAAGATAGAAATGGAAGATAGAAGATAGAGAAGATAGAAATGGAAGATAGAAGATAGAAATGGAAGATAGAAGATAGATGAATTCCGTGGATCCTTCGATTGAAACTCTCTCTCTAACCACAACACAAATCAAGTGCAAATCTCGAGGGGGCAAAGGCATGCAAAGTGTAGACATACAGGTGAGGGAGTGTGATTCAGTTCAACGACTATTTCATTGCATGCGTCGAAAATAAAAGAATATGGATTAAATCAAATATAAAAGAAATGGGAAGGGGGGATAAAGGTGTAAGGCATTAGCTTAATTTATACGTGGGGGTGTATGTCATTACGTATTTCTATGAGACAGAGAGAGAGAGAGAGAGAGAGAGAGAGAGATGTACAGTTATAGAGTGCCCTTGAGCATCTATCTTCTATCTATTGCCTTCCCTTCCTTGCCTCATCCCATGCTCCTCTAGCACATAACAAAAATGAATGACTATTTCATTGCATGTGTCGAAAACAAAAGAGAGAGAGAGCGAGACGGTGTGTGTGTGAGCAAGGTCAGAGAGAGAGCGAGACGGTGTGTGTGTGAGGACCCGAATGCAAATCTCGAGGGGGCAAAGGCATGCTGAGTGCAGACATAAAGGTGAGGGAGTGTGATTCAGTTCAATGACTATTTCATTACATGCGTCGAAAACAAAAGAATATGGATTAAACCAAATATGGACTAACGACATTATCATATGACCTTGCATGTAGACACATATGCTACACCCTCCTTTCCCTTCAAGTAATTAACTGATAGCCAATACATGCTGAGCCAATAGAAAAGGATTGTAGAAAAGGCTGGTAGTTTAGCGTGCAATTGTGTTGTAGGTTGGGCTACTGTAGGTTGGGCGAGAGAGAGAGAGAGAGATGTACAGTTCGCTTATATACACTTCCTCTAGCCATTGCTGTATGTTATTGGAGCACCCAACAATAGTCCATTCGTTCTAACTAGACACATTAAGTACATTAAATTATTTCCCGTATTTCCTTGCTGCCAATACCAGCGAATCCCTTGATTAAAAAAAATCTTGAGGGATGATCCAATGCAAGAGAAAGATAAGTGGAAGAGGGGGGGAGAATTGCACATGCTTAAAAACCATCTTGAGGGATGATCCAATGCAAGAGAAAGATAAGTGGAAGAGAGGGGAGAGAGAGAGAGAGAGAGAGAGATTATATGTGTGTATGTGAGAGAGAGTGTGTGTTTGTGTGTGTGTGTGTGTGTGTGTGTGTGTGTGTGTGTGTGTGTGCTTTTATGTTTTTGTGAATATGTAAGGAAAGGAGATGAAAGAAAATAAAGATAATGGAGGAACGAAAGAAGGTAGATTTGAGCAAGCAAGGAGAGATTTTCCTGAAGGAAAAGAGGTAGTGTGCACCCTCCTATAGGTCAATCAATCGCCATCATGCAACCTTGCATGTAGACACATATGCTACACCCTCCTTTCCCTTCAAGTAATTAACTGTATCAGTCTACCTTATATCACATATAGTCATATGATTCACTTCCTCTAGCCATTGCTGTATGTTATTGGAGCACCCAACATTAGTCCATATGTGTGTGTGAGCAAGGTCAGAGAGAGAGCGAGACGGTGTGTGTGTGAGGACCCGAATGCAAATCTCGAGGGGGCAAAGGCATGCAGAGTGCAGACATAAAGGTGAGGGAGTGTGATTCAGTTCAATGACTATTTCATTACATGCACCGAAAACAAAAGAATATGGATTAAACCAAATATGGACTAACGGCATTATCATATGACCTTGCATGTAGACACATATGCTACACCCTCCTTTCCCTTCAAGTAATTAACTGATAGCCAATACATGCTGAGCCAATAGAAAAGGATTATAGAAAAGGCTGGTAGTTTAGCGTGCAACTGTGTTGTAGGTTGGGCTACTGTAGGTTGGGCGAGAGAGAGAGAGAGAGAGAGAGAGAGAGAGAGAGAGAGAGAGAGATGTACAGTTCGCTTATATACACTTCCTCTAGCCATTGCTGTATGTTATTGGAGCACCCAACAATAGTCCATTCGTTCTAACTAGACACATTAAGTACATTAAATTATTTCCCGTATTTCCTTGCTGCCAATACCAGCGAATCTCTTGATTAAAAACCATCTTGAGGGATGATCCAATGCAAGAGAAAGATAAGTGGAAGAGGGGGGGAGAATTGCACATGCTTAAAAACCATCTTGAGGGATGATCCAATGCAAGAGAAAGATAAGTGGAAGAGGGGGGAGAGAGAGAGAGAGAGAGAGATTATATGTGTGTATGTGAGAGAGAGTGTGTGTTTGTGTGTGTGTGTGTGTGTGTGTGTGTGTGTGTGTGTGTGTGTGTGTGTGTGTGCTTTTGTGTTTTTGTGAATATCTAAGGAAAGGAGATGAAAGAAAATAAAGATAATGGAGGAACGAAAGAGGGGGGAGAATTGCACATGCTTAAAAACCATCTTGAGGGATGATCCAATGCAAGAGAAAGATAAGTGGAAGAGGGGGGAGAGAGAGAGAGAGAGAGAGAGAGAGAGAGAGAGAGAGAGAGAGAGATTATATGTGTGTGTGAGAGAGAGAGTGTGTGTTTGTGTGTGTGTGTGTGTGTGGGGGGGGGTGTATGTCATTACGTATTTCTATGAGAGAGAGAGAGAGAGAGAGAGAGAGAGAGAGAGAGATGTACAGTTCGCTTAGCTTTACTTTTGTTTTGGGTTGTTTTTCTTGCAGGTGCTTCATTTTATTGTTGGACTAGCACTAGCTTCTCTCCACAACTTTTGTTTATCCAGGTAGGTGATCACTTTTTTTTGTGTGTGTGTGTGTGTGTGTATGTGTGTTTGCATCTTAAACATTTTCAAAATCTATCTATTCTATTAAGGAGGGAGGAGGGAGGAGGGAGAGGCACGTGGCGGGAGGAGGGAGACGCACGTGGCGAGAGGAGGGAGACGCACTATTCTATTCTACGTTCTATTCTCTCACGCCGTCGCCCGTCGTAACGTTTTGATGATCGCCCGCCTCACATTGATGATCGCCCGCCACGTTTTGAACTTCCTTTGCTTCTCTCCAGCTCGCTCTGTCGTCGTCGTCGTCTCACCTGCAGCTCGCTCCATCGCCATCGCCAACCTGCAGCTCCCTCTGTCGCGTCGTCGTCGTCTCACCTGCAGCTCGCTCCATCGCTCCATCGCCATCGTCTCCTACGCTGCGCCATCGCCAAGCTGCAGCTCCCTCTATCGTCGTCTACGCTGCAGAATAGATAGAAGCTGCAGAATAGATAGAAGCTGCAGCTCCCTCTATCGTCGTCGTCGTCTACGGAGGAGGGAGGAGACACGTGCAGCTCCATCGCCAAGCTGCAGCTCCATCGCCATCGTCTACGGAGGAGGGAGGAGACACGTGCTCGAGCTCCATCTCCTGCACCTCCACCACCCTCCACCACGCTTCGTCTCCTTCAGCTCCTTCAGCTCCACCACCCTCCACCACGCTTCGTCTCCTTCAGCTCCTTCAGCTCCACCACCCTCCTTCTCTCAGTGCCCTACCCTCTGCCTACTCCTTGCCTTTGCAGCTTGCTACTACGGTCTGCAGCAAAGGGAGCCCAGCAAGGTCAGAGATCTCCATCCTCCCTCCTTATCTATCTATTCTATTAAGGAGGAGAAGATAGAAATGGAAGATAGAAGATAGAGAAGATAGAAATGGAAGATAGAAGATAGAAATGGAAGATAGAAGATAGATGAATTCCGTGGATCCTTCGATTGAAACTCTCTCTCTAACCACAACACAAATCAAGTGCAAATCTCGAGGGGGCAAAGGCATGCAAAGTGTAGACATACAGGTGAGGGAGTGTGATTCAGTTCAACGACTATTTCATTGCATGCGTCGAAAATAAAAGAATATGGATTAAATCAAATATAAAAGAAATGGGAAGGGGGGATAAAGGTGTAAGGCATTAGCTTAATTTATACGTGGGGGTGTATGTCATTACGTATTTCTATGAGACAGAGAGAGAGAGAGAGAGAGAGAGAGAGATGTACAGTTATAGAGTGCCCTTGAGCATCTATCTTCTATCTATTGCCTTCCCTTCCTTGCCTCATCCCATGCTCCTCTAGCACATAACAAAAATGAATGACTATTTCATTGCATGTGTCGAAAACAAAAGAGAGAGAGAGCGAGACGGTGTGTGTGTGAGCAAGGTCAGAGAGAGAGCGAGACGGTGTGTGTGTGAGGACCCGAATGCAAATCTCGAGGGGGCAAAGGCATGCTGAGTGCAGACATAAAGGTGAGGGAGTGTGATTCAGTTCAATGACTATTTCATTACATGCGTCGAAAACAAAAGAATATGGATTAAACCAAATATGGACTAACGACATTATCATATGACCTTGCATGTAGACACATATGCTACACCCTCCTTTCCCTTCAAGTAATTAACTGATAGCCAATACATGCTGAGCCAATAGAAAAGGATTGTAGAAAAGGCTGGTAGTTTAGCGTGCAATTGTGTTGTAGGTTGGGCTACTGTAGGTTGGGCGAGAGAGAGAGAGAGAGATGTACAGTTCGCTTATATACACTTCCTCTAGCCATTGCTGTATGTTATTGGAGCACCCAACAATAGTCCATTCGTTCTAACTAGACACATTAAGTACATTAAATTATTTCCCGTATTTCCTTGCTGCCAATACCAGCGAATCCCTTGATTAAAAAAAATCTTGAGGGATGATCCAATGCAAGAGAAAGATAAGTGGAAGAGGGGGGGAGAATTGCACATGCTTAAAAACCATCTTGAGGGATGATCCAATGCAAGAGAAAGATAAGTGGAAGAGAGGGGAGAGAGAGAGAGAGAGAGAGAGATTATATGTGTGTATGTGAGAGAGAGTGTGTGTTTGTGTGTGTGTGTGTGTGTGTGTGTGTGTGTGTGTGTGTGTGTGTGCTTTTATGTTTTTGTGAATATGTAAGGAAAGGAGATGAAAGAAAATAAAGATAATGGAGGAACGAAAGAAGGTAGATTTGAGCAAGCAAGGAGAGATTTTCCTGAAGGAAAAGAGGTAGTGTGCACCCTCCTATAGGTCAATCAATCGCCATCATGCAACCTTGCATGTAGACACATATGCTACACCCTCCTTTCCCTTCAAGTAATTAACTGTATCAGTCTACCTTATATCACATATAGTCATATGATTCACTTCCTCTAGCCATTGCTGTATGTTATTGGAGCACCCAACATTAGTCCATATGTGTGTGTGAGCAAGGTCAGAGAGAGAGCGAGACGGTGTGTGTGTGAGGACCCGAATGCAAATCTCGAGGGGGCAAAGGCATGCAGAGTGCAGACATAAAGGTGAGGGAGTGTGATTCAGTTCAATGACTATTTCATTACATGCACCGAAAACAAAAGAATATGGATTAAACCAAATATGGACTAACGGCATTATCATATGACCTTGCATGTAGACACATATGCTACACCCTCCTTTCCCTTCAAGTAATTAACTGATAGCCAATACATGCTGAGCCAATAGAAAAGGATTATAGAAAAGGCTGGTAGTTTAGCGTGCAACTGTGTTGTAGGTTGGGCTACTGTAGGTTGGGCGAGAGAGAGAGAGAGAGAGAGAGAGAGAGAGAGAGAGAGAGATGTACAGTTCGCTTATATACACTTCCTCTAGCCATTGCTGTATGTTATTGGAGCACCCAACAATAGTCCATTCGTTCTAACTAGACACATTAAGTACATTAAATTATTTCCCGTATTTCCTTGCTGCCAATACCAGCGAATCTCTTGATTAAAAACCATCTTGAGGGATGATCCAATGCAAGAGAAAGATAAGTGGAAGAGGGGGGGAGAATTGCACATGCTT
>NW_028239843.1:0-10000 GCF_047967505.1 Dipteris shenzhenensis | reverse complement strand
TTAATGTGAGCTTTTTTACCATTTCCTTTGTTTTTGCGAGCTTTTTTTAGAAATCCATACATGTTTTTGTTATAAGAAAGATGGGGAGGTTAGAAAGAGGGGGAGAGAATATAGGATATGTTCATTTTCATAGCATGTGGGAGGGGTCGAAGAGTGTATACTATGCACAAGGGGGGGGGAGGATATGAGTGGCAGTAGGAGGCAAAAAATTATGGAAGATATGTCCATATTCAAAGTAGAAGGGAGGAACTATGGGAGATATGTACATTTTAAAAGTGTATAATTTGAAACTTTTGACCTCATATTTGGATTCCTCGTCGAATTCCGGTCATTTTGAGTATCAACATGACCATATTCTGATAAAAATTGAAAAAATGGTGTTTTTGTCATTTTGGCCTGTTTGGGGCCTGTTTTGAGTCTGCGCTAGCCCCAAACAGGCCAAAATGACAAAAACACCATTTTTCCAATTTTTATCAGAATATGGTCATGTTGGTACTCAAAATGACCGGAATTCGACGAGGAATCCAAATATGAGGTCAAATCTGTCAAATTATACACTTTGAAAATAAACAAATTTCCCACATGCTCTCCCTTCCCCTTTACATTTAGTAGATGAACATAACTTTCACATTCCTCATCCTCTCTCTCCTCCTTGCACTCCTCTTTGCATACCTTATAAGTTCCCCCTCTACGTTCTCCACTATGATAATGAATATATGTTCCAACTCCCCTCCCCTCCCTTCTCCATGCCACCTTACCCATGCGCCCGTCCCTCCCCCTTTCCTTTATCTCCCCTCCCCCCCTCTCTCCTCTTAACTGCAACCACAACCCAAACTTTCAACCCACCCCACTCCATGACCCCCCCCCTCTCTCTCTCTCTCTCAGGTGAATGAAAAGCTCGCAATATTCATGAAAATTGAAAAAAAGCTCATGACAAAAAGCTCACCAAAAAATCACACCCGTTTGTTTGCAGGTTGAGGAAATCCTTGTATGGCTTGAAGCAAGCACCCAAAGCATGGTCTGACAAGATAGGACAGTATCTTGTCACTATTGGCTTTTAGATTTCCAAGGCAGATTTCTCACTTTATGTGAGAAAAACAGAGAAAGGCATTATGCTACTTGTTATTTATGTTGATGATTTGATCATCACAGGTGATAGTGATGAAGATATCCTTCATGTGAAAATGCTATTGAAGCAGAGGTTTGAGATGAAGGATTTGGGAGAGCCGCGTTACTTCTTGGGCATTGAGGTGATTAGATCCACATGTGGGATATGGCTCTTGCAAAGGCAGTATGGATTGGACATGCTGTCCAAATATGGGATGACAAGCTGTAAGCCTATTTCAGTTCCTTTGGAGCAGAATGTGAAGTTGAGCGCAGATGCAGGTGAGCTTCTGGAAGACCCTACTATGTACAAACGCATAGTAGGACATTTGATTTATATGACTATTACCAGGCCAGATTTGAACTATGCTGTTGGTTTGGTAAGTCAGTTTATGCAGGATCAAAGGAAACTGCATTTGGATGCGGCTAGATGCATACTGAGGTATGTGAAGTCCACATTGCAGGGTTCAGATACAGTTGCATGAATACACTGATGCTGATTGGGCTGGTAGTATTTCTGATAGATGATCAACAAGTGGATATATGCTCTCTTTTGGGAGTGCTGTAGTCACTTGGAGTAGCAAGAAATAGCCTATAGTTGCCTTGTCGAGCACAGAGGCTGAGTATAGGGGTGGAGCAATGGCTACATGTGAGGCAGCTTGGTTGCATAAGCTACTTTATGATATGCATCAATCTATAGATGGGCCAATTGTCATTTATTGTGACAACATGAGCAGTATACACTTGGCAAATAACCCAGTCTATCATGCTATAAGAAAGCACATTGAGGTGCATTATCACTATGTGCGGGAGAAAGTTCTAGTAGGTTTTATTGATCTAGTTTATGTCAGCACAGAGGATCATGTAGCTGACATATTCACGAAGGCATTGGCTGCAAAGAAGCTGCGCAAGTTCAGAGACCTGCTTGCCTCAAGGGGGAGTGTTGAGATATTGAGCTCCATGATATGCCAAAGTGACCGTTGTGCATTTATGTCACCGACTTGTTAGCTGCAGATGCGGTTGGTACACCGTCCATGAATAATAGCTAGATGACAGCTATCTTTATGTACTCTAGTTAGCTCAGTTAGTATGCCACCTTAGTTAGCTGAGTTTGAGACCCACATATAGGGTTCACCTATTCTTTTGTACTGAGAGAGTTCTTTTGGCTTTCACAACTAAGAAGAGGAAAACTATTTTCAGCCTCCACCTTTGTGTATATTCCCCCATTGTGTATGTGAGAAAGCTGCAAGTGAGACTCCTTCCTTCTCTCCCACTCTCTTCATAGCTACCACCTGTAGAGGACACGTGTGGCAAAGAAGAGAAAGCGAAAGAAATGAATACCTTCTCACAAGTCTCTCTTGCTTTCTTCAGAATGGCAATAAAAGGCTAAGTTCAAGACAAAAGGTAAAACTCTCGTAAATGGAAAAAGGATTTGCAATAAGGCATATCGCAATATTACTGGATTATCCCATGGTACATATTGGGATTTAGTCAGCAAGGCAAAGGGCAGCAACAAATTTAGCATTCACGGTAATAGAGGAAGGTCCAAATCAAGAATCTCAACTGTCAGGGCAGCAGCAATTTTGCAAGACTTCATACATGAAAATGCTTTACCTCAACCCCATATATCTACCAAACTCCCTAACGGTGACGCAATCACCGAAATACACCTTCCAATGGGCTTGACAAAGCTCGAAGTATTTGACTCTATTGCAAAAAAGCAAAGGCAAAGAGGGGATGCCGTAGCTTCTTCTCATACTTTGTATACTCTTTGGAAGAAGAACTTTGGATATGTTAAAATCCCAAGGAGGCAAAAAATGTCAAAGTGCAATGTCTATGATGATTTAAAGCGAGTGATTGAGAGTGCAACATGTCCAAATCAAAGGGAATTATACAAAAAAAACTGAAAATCTCATCATGACCTTATTCGACATTCCAGACAAAAATATGCATTTTGGAAGGAGCAAGCTATTTCGCATCCCGATGACTACATGTGCCTTATTGTAGATGGCATGGATCAGAATACAACAACATTGCCTCGTTTTGTTGCCACTCCACCTAAATTACAAGGAAAGCACTTTCTAAAGACACATCTATGTGGAGTGTTAGTGCATGGAATTAAGTTCTTTGCAGATATATGGATTGATTCCTTGCATCTACATGATAGCAATCAAGTTGTAACATCTATTATGAAGGCAATTCGCAATGTACATGCTAAAAAAGGTTGCCTACCACCGACTTTGAGAATACAAGCTGATAATTGCTGGCGAGAAAATAAGAATGTACTCATGTTTGCATTCTGCTCCATGCTAGTTGCTCATCGAATCTTCAATGAGGTCGAATGTGGATTTTTGTATGTTGGGCATACACATGAGGATATCGATCAGGTTTTTAGCACAGTCTCAAGGGATCTTAAATGCAAGGATGTGGAGACAATAGATGACTTGGTAAGAAGATGTGGCAGGCAAGTTGGTGGTCGTAAGGAAAGTACAGTATGTGAGAGGCTCGAAAGAATGTATGATTGGAAGAGCTTCATTCTACCTTTCATACAAATGGGTGGTGATGCATTGACAGGTCATACCAATCCACACTACTTTCGTTTTTTTTTTAAAGATGAAAAACCCGTAATGCAATGGCAACAGTATTCTCATGATACAAAATGGGAACCTGAAGAACCTTACAGTCTCTTAACTTCAATTCCCAGCAAGGAAAGGTATCCAACATGGGCTCCTATACAAGAATTCAATGAGAGGTCTAACTGTGAAATAGAAGGATGAAAAGCATTTATTACATACAAAGAGGAAATGCTCCGGAGATATCCTGATTCGAAGCCAACTTGGAGAGAACACACTACCACTGTAATTAACAAGACACGAAATTTAATAAAGGACCTTGAGAGAATGCGAGGCCAAAGGATGTCAAGGTATGGTATGAGCCAAAGGGCAGTAAGGAGAATATGGATAACAACACATTGTATACTAATTGTATAATGAAGGAGTGGGTCCCAAATGATGAAGCAGTCTCTCAAGTTTCGACGGAGACAATCATAGTGTCTTGGCATTCAAGGGCAAAGAAATCAAAGAAGCGCATGGGATATGAGGTAGAAGGAAAAATAAAAATACCACAGCAAACTATTTTGCATATACACGAATTTTTAAGGATGCTCCCCATGGAGGAAGTAGAAGGAGACAGCACAAATGAAGAATGTCCATGATTAAAGCTTTGTATTGAAGTCCATTGAAGGATTTTATTTGGGTACTAGGCAAGAAGCCAATCCAAGACAATTATAATCAGAGTCATCACCTCCTATGTCAAATGAGAGTCAAAATATGCACTGGATGTCACCCAAGGGTCAAGGCTTGCCAAGACAATAGGGAGTTAATGCAGATGGCACCTGGCAAGGGACTATCACATTGAGCAATAAGACAATGGGGAGTCAATGCACCCAAGGGGCAAGGCTTGGCAAGATAACTTGTGGGAGTTAATGTAGATGGCACCTGTATTTTGCACTGGATGTCACCCAAGGGTCAAGGCTTGGCAAGACAATAGGGAGTTAATGCAGATGGCACTTGGCAAGGGACTATCGCATTGAGCAATAAGACAATGGGGAGTCAATGCACCCAAGGGGCAAGGCTTGGCAAGACAAGTGGGAGTCAAATTATGCAGATGGCACCTGGCAAGGGACTGTCGTGACATTGAGCAATAAGACAATGGGGAGTCAAATTATGCAGATGGCACAAATTGAGGCTCTTTAAGAGCAACAATTTAAATTGTAAACATATGTTCAATCTATATCATTTTGGATATAAAGACTCTAGCTGAGAGCAACGTCTCTCAATGTAATCATATAATAATAGCTATAATTGCTATTATACCTCTTTGGTTCAATACAAAACTTGGGTCTTATGGCATCATGTCTTTTTTCTATTTATTAAAAGTTTTAAAAATTTTGTGCATATTGCGAGTGACAATGTTATTTTCATGAAATATTTAAGTCTCCTTTCATGGATTTATAAATTTATCACGTCAAGGAAAAACGTCAAGGAAAAATATTAAAAATAATTAAATTAACAAATAACTTAGATATAGCTAGAATTTCTAATACAGGATTATTTCAAATTCTTGCATGTTGGTGCAAAAGTATAGATTGAAAAAACAATATTTTTATGTGAATATGATAGTGCCACAAAGTGAACTTTTGATTTGGGAAGAATATTTTCAGAAAGTAAAATTTTGATTTGGGAAGGATATTTTCACAAAGTAAAGTTTTCATTTTGGAAGGATTTTTGGGCTTCGTCCAAAAACAACACAAAAAGTCCAAAATTAATGAAATAGGTGTTATATAGGGTTCACCTATTCCTTTTATACTTAGAGAGATTTCTTCTGGCTTACACAACTAAGAAGAGGAAAACTATTTTTAGCCTCCACCTTTGTGTGTATTCCCCCATTGTGTATGTGAGAAAGATGCAAGTGAGACTCCTTACCTCTCTCTCACTCTCTTGACAAGAGCAGCTCCAACAGAGGCACAAGAGAGGGAGAGGGGAGAGAGAGAGAGAGAGAGAGAGAGAGAGAAGAGTTGCAGCAAGCAGGCAAGAGCAGGAGGGAGCAGAGAAAGAAGGAGAAGAGGGAAATGCGTGGGATTTGGTTCAAATGGAGTGATTTGGTAGGGTGACCAGAACAGTGGGGGGAAGACGCCCTAGAAAGAGGGAGGGGAAACACTAATTGGATGCCATTTTGAGACCCAAATTCTCCCCTCATGTATTCTTCCTGTTGTACACATATGGTTCACAACATAAAGCTATGCTTGATGGTCTGTGTAGAAGACAAAACCATTTGCCAGTAGATAGTGCCGAAATTTCTTAACACTATACACCATTGCTAGGGCTTCTCTTTCT
The DNA here is from genome assembly GCF_047967505.1 of Dipteris shenzhenensis. Lineage (NCBI taxonomy): Eukaryota > Viridiplantae > Streptophyta > Polypodiopsida > Gleicheniales > Dipteridaceae > Dipteris > Dipteris shenzhenensis. The sequence goes on along the minus strand of NW_028239843.1, from coordinate 4,001 downwards.
ATGGTGGTATAGTTGATCTCTGCATCATTGAGTTGTCGACTGGGGAAGTAGAATGGGTAGTCTTTCTTATATTCACCAAGTTGACAAAGCACACTCCCAATTGCATACTTGGATCCATCAGTATGAACATGAAAATTAATATCCCAATTGGGGGATGTAAGGATGGGTGTTGTGATTAGGTGCCACTTTAAGAGCTCAAAGGCTTGGTTGCACTCTTCTGTCCATAAGAATTCCACTAATAATTTGTAAAGTGGTCTAGCTATCATGGCATACCGCAATATAAATCTTTTATAATAGTCGTCATGCCCCATAAAGACCTGTACCCCTTTGGAATTTGTAGGAGGAGGCAATTCCATGATGATTTTGATTTTCTCCATGTTAGTTGCAATCCCATGTTGAGAAACGATGTGTCCCAAAACAACTCTGTGGGTAACCATGAACTGGCATTTTGTTGGATTTAGGGAGATGCCATACTCCTTGCATTTGATTAGTATTGCTTCAAGACATTTGAAGTGGTCTTTTTTGTTTGAATGGATGCACAAATCATCCAAGAACACCTGTAAAAACTTATTCAGAAATGACTTGAAAGTTGTGAACATGACTCGCTGGAATGTGGCCAAGGCATTACAAAGGTTGAATGGCATGACCCTATGTTGGTTCTTTCCTATGGCTTCCATAGGAAGAGCAAGATATTATCAGTATGCAAGGTTCCACGGCTTTTGCCTTGGATATTACATTCTACACTAGAGTATGGTTCGATCATTGGCCAATTAATGGTTCGAAGCCAAAGTGTGTATGTTGGCTTCCCATTTTTTATGCCGTGGAACTACATAGAACTTGGGAAGGGTTTTGAGACATAAAGGTGCCCGTAGGTACTCCTTCAAGAAGATTACATCAAAGAGATTGGGGTGGCACCAATCACATTGTGGATGTAACTTGCTAATGTAACCTTCACTAATTTGATGCTAACGAAGGTTGGTAGGAAAGTTGCCATCCACCTCGAGTTTTCATGTCAAGATATTTGCTCCAAAATTCCTTGATTTGGTAACTGGGAAGTGGTATCTCATCAAAATCATACCCATCATTGGAACTTGGCATGGGCATATGATTTGGATTATCCAGATTCTAATATTCAAAATCAAATATCGTATCATTTTCTGCTGATGGAAGCACAAGTAGTGTCGGAGGTGATGATGGGCCAGGGAGAGAATCTAGGGACATGGGGGAGAAATATGGTAGAGTGTTAGTTGTGGAAGGGGGAGTAGAGGGGAGGGGGGGAAGAATTGGGCAAATGGTCTGAGCAGCTTGGTAATCCTCAAGGGTAGGATTAGCAAGGGAGGGAAAAAAGCTAGGTGTGAGGGGCTCGTAAGTTTGTGACTATTGGGTTAGTTGAAAATGGTGAGAGGCATGAGCAAACAGACGATGGAGGGAATAGATGTTAGGATGGAGCTCGAGGAAGGTGTAGCAGCAAGGGTAAGTGAGGTTATGATGTTGGCAGAAAGAGTGGTTAGATATGGGAAGTTGGATGTGAGATAGGCCCTGTCATCTTCCGACACTTCTTTTTGCTAGTGCAATGGGATGATGAGATGCATGGGTGGGATGTCGGATATGTCATGCCTTGCAAATAATAGGGATGGCCTTTGTAGCAATGGCAACAAACCTGCAATAACCCTGAGGGGAGGACTACCCATGAGGTAGACATATGCAATGAAATCATCCATCCTGAGTGTTATAAACCCGGCATGTGTAGACAGGCATAAGATATTTTTCTCATCTTCGGACAAGTCCTGGCAAATTATGCACAGGGTTTTGGTCACAATGGAACGTTCCCATTTGATTGTTGGATGAGCAGATATGATCCTGATTTGGAGTTGCTTCCATTGGATAAGCACGCGTGCGTTGAGGTGATCTTCCACTTGTAAAGCAGCCACAAGCTCTTGGTACACCACCATTGTGCATTGAAGTGGGGTTTCATTGGTGTTGTCCTCCAATGCCTCATTGTTGTGCACTAGCAATTGGAGTTCAAGCTTGCAGATGATTATCTTTTGGGAGTGCATCTCATTCATTTTTTCTTTGTATTGATGGTAGATGGTTGTATATGTCTCCTTAAGCTTTCTCATTTGCAAGGTGACCTTTGCGTGTTGAGAAATGTCTTCAGTGGTATTGGACCATTGGTCCAAGACTTGTGCTTGTGAAGTGCTGGCCTCCTGAGTAGTAGCAAGTTGGTCCTTTAAGATTTTGCATTCCCTTGTAAGCTCGTCAATGCTAAAGGCACACACTACCAAAGATTGTTGCATTTCTTCAAGCTTATCTTTGCAATCCTGGAGCTCTTCTTCTTTGTGAATTAGAGTGAGTCAAGCTTGTGCCACTACCTCCATCTCTTGAGCATGTGCGGATGTCAAGGAGTTATAGTAGGTCTGTAGGATTGTCGTTGCTTGTACTGCTGTTGTCAGTTGTGTTTGACTTTGATGGAGGTTGGAGGTCACATCCCTCACTGCCTTCTCTTGAGCTTGGAGAGCATGGTTCATGCACACTTCTTCTACCTCCTCCTCATCTATCTGTGCCCAAAGTGCCTTGACCTCTATGGAGATTTCTTGGAATTGGTCTTCAATTTCTGTTGCAGTATATCTTTCCAATTCTCTTGCATATTCCTCCTTGGCCAAGCTAGTGAATAGTTCTAACATCTGGATCATTTGGCTAGCTTGATGTTGGAGAATGATAGACGGTGAACACTTATTTCATTAATTTTGGACTTGTCAATGTACAAATTCATTTTTACATATACTTTTGGACTAGTTTTCAGATAAAATTTAAGAAAAACCCAATCTTCAAAGCACATATAAAAACATAAAAACAAGCATTTTTTTATATATTTTTTAAGGACATGAAACTAAAATTATAAAATTTAACGCAGCCTAGATAAGTTACATGAAAAAATAAGATTCGTTTTGTAAACTCTCTTAATATTTAATGGTGTTAATAAACACCTTCAAAAGTTAAGCCTGAGATAAGTTACACAAAAAAGAGTGGTCCATTAATTGTAAACTCACTTTATATTTATAATAGTGTTTAGGAAACACTTTCAAAAGTTACAAGTGGAAGTAGCAAACTCTCACAATATTTATAATTTAGGTGTTTAAAAACACCAAAAGTTACAATAAGACTCTCATTGGAAGGCAAATTACACCAAAAGTTACAATAAGACTCTCAGTGGAAGGCAAATTTATTTTCAAGACTACAGCCATTCAATTTGATGAATTTTCTATTTTCAAGTCCTTAGCCTAAATTCAACCCATTCAAGAGCTGAGCTCATCTCATCCTCATCGATGTAGTTAAAATTATAGAAGAGAAGTAAGGATTGATGAATTTTCTCTTGCATAACACTTTGTTTATTCCGAATGGCTTGCGCTTCCTCGGGGGAAAATCTTCCATAACGAGCCACACGCGAAGATATCTCACTTTGAAAGTTTATCAACTCTCTCCTATATGACTGCAATTTATCTATTTCAGTAGTAGCCATACTTATTTTTCTTTCCTCTTCCTTCTCTAGGCCCTTCTGACAAGCAAAGTCATCCTTCTCGTACTGGGTTAATGGAGTTGGATTTTGCTTTCTCTCCTCTCTCTTTCCTTGGTTCTCGGCAATCCATTCTTTGAGGCTGCTAATGGCTTGCTCGACAGAATCGATTACCTTAAAAAGATCCATAATGGCTGCAAGATGAAAGGAGTATGCTTGAGAAGAGGAGGTAAGGCTGCGGGCAAGATGGAAGGAGCAAGCTTGAGGAGAGGAGTAAGGTAAGAAGAGTAAAGTGGAAGAAGTGTGGAGAGGAGTAAGGTAAGAAGAGTAAAGTGGAAGAAGTTTTTGCTGCGGGTGAGATATAGAAGATGAACGAGGTGAGGAAGGTAACGAGAGTGAGGAAAGATATAAAAGACTAACGAGGTGAGGAAGGTAACGAGAGTGAGGAAAGATATAGAAGACGAACGAGGTGAGGAAGGTAACTAGA
>NW_028239842.1:0-10000 GCF_047967505.1 Dipteris shenzhenensis | reverse complement strand
GATATAATAGTGAGGACACCAGCGATAGCAAGGAAGCAGAAGAAGATGGATATGACACTGACCTTGCCTCTGAAGGTTACATAAAAAGACCACGAAGATATGTAGAGGTATGAAAACTTATGTTTAATTTTCTTTATTCATTTAAAGGTCTTTTTAAATTTATAATTAATTTAAAATTTTGAATCTCATAATTATTTTATCCTTTTATAGGAGAAGGGAGAGGAGGAGGATGAGGAGGACATAGCTGGAGCAGAGAATATAGAAAGCTCATCTCAAGAAAGCAAAGCTGCTCTGGCTATCCGTCGGATGACTCTAGAAAATAATCATACATTGCAGCAAATGGAGAAGTCATTTCAAGTTAGGTTTCAAGTTCGAGAACAACCTCTTACTTTTATATTCGATGAAGAGGACATTTCAATCCTCATAAACTTCAAGAAAGAGGTCAATGACAAGGTCATAATAGCCATCCTCAGGTTTGACACAAACTTTTTACTGACTTTATGCTTTTGTATTTCCATTGGATCAAATGAACTAATATTCTTTTCTTTTTATTGCAGTATGGTTTTACAACAGCTTCCGCTATATATACAAAGATGTGCATATATGGTCGATCCTCTTGTTTCTAGTGTACTTATCAATAAGCAGAAGACCATAGATGATGTTTTTAAGTGGTTGCAACCTATTGATTTGACTGCGGCGCGAGTTATCTTTACCGCATATCACGAGGAGTGAGTATCAATCCCTACCTAGCTTATCTCTTACATTGTGGAGGATTATATCAAATAATAATTATTCTTAATTGATAATGCAGCTTGCATTGGAGCTTGGTAATTGTGGACATCTTAGCCAATCAATGCTTCTTTGTCAATTCAATAGCATCTATCCATGGCAGTGTGTGTCAGAGTAAGTATAACCTACTTGTGTCATAATTATGTCAATGAGATGCATCCTATGCAATGCGCACATTCATTTATGTTTTCTATTTTGATGTGTAGATCTGCTCGAAAGTTGGTAAGTGCTATAGATGCACTTATGCAAATGGAGGGTGACTTGGAAGATCAAATAGAGTATGTAACATGCCCTACAGTGAAGCAGAATGATGACCACAGTTGTGGGTGGAGAGTCAGATATAACTGCTTTTTGCTCCTTGCTCAAATTTTTAATTTGAGAGGCGGTGAAACCTCATTGTCCACATATACAGACTTGCATCTATATGCATTTATGTCATCTATCATTAAGGCATTTATTGATAATGTGGTGGAGCATCCAGAGGAAACATTGGTTGCTACGCCCATAAGTTGTCCTGATGTAACCGCTGTATTGGACGAAATGGGGAGCTCTTCTAAGGTTAAGGTCATCATTAGCAAGCAACCTCGTGTTTTGACTTTTGGTAGCGAGGAAGTTACAATCCTCTCCGACCCTTTGAAAGAGGCTAATGACAAAGTCATGATGGCCATCCTCAGGTTTGATATGAACATCTCTTGGCTTGATACTTCAATCGTTTGATTCAATTTGCTTCTAACATTTGTTTATTTATTGTTGCAGTACGGTTATATCTCATTTTCCTAGATCAGTACAGAATTGCGTCTGTATGCTCGATTCTCTTCTTTCAGCTGTACTTAGTGATACCAAGAAGACAGTAGATGATGTTTGTTCAATTCTACAACCTTTAGACTTGGATGGCATACTACTTGTCTTTATGCCATACTATGAGAAGTAAGTATGGTCTCAATCTTTCTTTTACTCTCTTATTTATAATATTGTGTCAATTAATACTTAATATTGTGATAAATCTTATCGCTCTTTATTGGTGATGTAGTTCACATTGGAGCCTGATAGTATGGGACCTTGATGACAACCATTGTTGGTTTGTCAACTCAATTACAGGCTTTCACAGGGTGTTCAAGTAAGTGTTCTTTTATCATATCATTATGAACATGCATCTTACTATTTACTACACAAATTCACTTTGTCATATGTCATGATGGACAGGTCTGCAAACAAGTTAGTTTCTGCGATTATGAAAATCAGGAAGCATCAAGACCAACCAAATTTCCAGACACGCCTCGCAGTGGAGCAAAAAGACATGTTTAGTAGTGGGTGGAGAATTGCCTACAACTTCATGTTGTATCTCAATGAAATTTTTGAACATGTCTCCATAGAAGCATATACCAAGCTCGAGCTACAAGATTTTGTGGCTAAGACTGTTCACTATCTAACTACTATCATTGGGATGTTCAACATGATGGACTCAATGAAGAATTTGAGGGAGCCAAAGAAAAAGAAGAGACAATTCAGTCTCCTTCTGTATCACAGCCTCACGTAGAAGCATTATAGTCTACACTTGAATTAGAGACTCAATGCATTCTTCCTACACAAGAAGTGGAGACTCAATGTGCATCTACAACATCACATCTTGTAAAGGAGGAAGAGATTAAGTCTATCCCGATTGCACCAGAAGTAGAATCTCAATGTACACCATCCACACAAGTAGAGACTCAATGTACTCTTAGAGAATCACAGCCTCAAGAGGACTCATCAAACTCTATTCAGTTGTAAAACATGTAGAAAGAAACATGAGTCCTTGAATATTTTTATCTTGTTTGTATTGATTAATGATAGTGTTTTTACAGGAATAGTAGGAGCCATACCTGGACTTAAATGTTGCAATACATTAGGATATTTTATGATATTTATTCATTACAATACATTAGGTTTTACTTTTTTGAAAGTCTAATTTATTATGTACAATAAATATCTTATGATGAGAATCTAATAATTATATCATTCTTATGTTCCATCACTTTATTTTATAGATTTCAATGTACTCAAAATCTATCATTTATTATGTACAGATTCTCTAATAATTATATCATTCTTATATTCCATCACTTTACTTTATAGATTTCAATGTACTCAAAAGTCTAACTTATATTATATTAAAAGAATATCTCATGATGAGATTCTAATAATTACTAGCTTATATTATATTAAAAGAATATCTCATGATAAGATTCTATTAATTATATCATTCTTGTGTTGCATCATTTTATTTTATAGATTTCAATGTACTATCACTATCTTACATGTCTCAAATGTCTCCCATTATGGTCTTGCATCCCATCATTTTATTTTATAATGTCTCGCATTACGATCTTGCATCTAGTCATCTCGCATTACAGTCTTGCATCTGTAGTTCTATAAATTCCCTAGTAGTCGTTCATCTTCTATATCTCACCCGCAGTAGACACTTCTTCCACTTTGCTCTTCTTACCTTACTCCTCTCCTCAAGCTTGCTCCTTCCATCTTGCCCGCAGCCTTGCCTCCTCTTCTCAGGCATACTCCTTTCATCTTGCCTTACCTCCTCTAGTTACCTTCCTCACTCTCATTACCTTCCTCACCTCGTTCGTCTTCTATATCTTTCCTCACTCTCGTTACCTTCCTCACCTCGTTCGTCTTCTATATCTCACCTGCAGCAAAAACTTCTTCCACTTTACTCTTCTTACCTTACTCCTCTCCACACTTCTTCCACTTTACTCTTCTTACCTTACTCCTCTCCTCAAGCTTGCTCCTTCCATCTTGCCCGCAGCCTTACCTCCTCTTCTCAAGCATACTCCTTTCATCTTGCAGCCATTATGGATCTTTTTAAGGTAATCGATTCTGTCAATCAAGCCATTAGCAGCCTCAAAGAATGGATTGTCGAGAACCAAGGAAAGAGAGAGGAGAGAAAGCAAAATCCAGCTCCATTAACCCAGTACGAGGAGGATGACTTTGCTTGTCAGAAGGGCTTAGAGAAGGAAGAGGAAAGAAAAATAAGTATGGCTACTACTGAAATAGATAAATTGCTCTCATATAGGAGAGAGTTGATAGACTTTCAAAGTGAGATATCTTCGCGTGTGGCTCGTTATGGAAGATTTTCCCCCGAGGAAGCGCAAGCCATTCGGAATAAACAAAGTGTTATGCAGGAGAAAATTCATCAATCCTTACTTCTCTTCTATAATTTTAACTACATCGATGAGGAAGAGATGAGCTCAGCTCTTGAGGACTTGAAAATAGAAAATTCAGGCTGTAGTCTTGAAAATCTCAGTCTTAACTTTTGAAGGTGTTTATTAACACCATTAAATATTAAGAGAGTTTACAACAACCGAATCTTATTTTTTCATGTAACTTATGTAGGCTGCGTTAAATTTTATAATTTTAGTTTCATGTCCTTAAAAAATATATTAAAAAATGCTTGTTTTTATGTTTTTATATGTGCTTTGAAGATTGGGTTTTTCTTAAATTTTATATGAAAACTAGTCCAAAAGTATATGTAAAAATGAATTTGTACATTGACAAGTCCAAAATTAATGAAATAAGTGTTCTATGCCTCTAGCACTCACACATAGAAACCAAGGTGTGCCTGAGGCATACACCTTGAGATATCCCATCAAACCCCCCCTCAAGGGAATGCCTCAGGCTATGTCAAGGATACATCTAGTCTCATAGTTTCTCATACCATCTCATGGTGGTCAAGGATAAATCTATGGCTAGGTTCTCATGCTAGCAAGGGTTCCCATGGGTGTAAGGTAAACAAAAGGGATACAAAAAGACCTTCCAATGGTTATCTCCCCTGCATGTACATGCACACAATGTCTACAGGAGGTACCATGGAGCAAAACATACACATGGCCTACATCATAAGGTGACCAGAGGTGTTTACAAAACACAATAGTTTATTTTCATTCATTTTGGAGGACTATCCAGGCTGAGTACCTTGACATAAAAAGAGAGATCTGGAGCATACATAGAGATGATTGAAAATGCATAATCTTCATGGGATGCCTCATCTTGTGGAGGCAAAATATCCATGTCAAGGCAAGGTCTTACCACATGGGTAGTGTCTAGTGCCTTATAAGATGGTACTATGATAGAACAAGTGGATCTGAAAATCATATCCTTCAAGAGAACAATTATATTGTCATCTCCATAGTTGTGTAGAGAAGCATATCTTAGGTATCTGACCTTCATCTTTTTCTTATACTTGGAGTCAAATAAAAGTGCCATGAGAGGGTAGATCTCTGGCTTTGTAGTTACTTCCTTTTTGGCAACCATTGTTTTGGCAATCTTCAATAAGGAAGTCAGGTTGGCATTTTCATCCTTTGTAGCATAACAAGACATTGCTTTATGTTTTGGATTTTCACATATTTTGCATAAGCAAGCCATGAGAGGGTCTAACCCAGGTATTGGGCAGTGTCTTCTCTCTTATAGGGCTTAGAATAACAACTGAAATGCTTCGAAATATATGCATTTAATGTAGCAAAGTCTTGTGACCAAATTTCAATCAATGATGCTTTCACTTACATGCTTCATAGAGGTGGCTAAAATGAATACTTTCCAATCAAAACCAGGTCTAGCAATTCAAAGAAAAATTGAAGCCACACTTGTATTGATGCTATTGAAAACTTCAAAAACTCAGAAGTGCTAGAGTAGTGTTTTATGTAGCATCATCTTCAAAAACTTGTCAAAACTGTCAAAACCAAAGGACTAAAATTGGAGAGCTTGTAGCTCACTCTTCAAAGCAAGGAAAAGAGGGATTTCTGAAGCAAAAGGAAGCTCATATACCAGAGAGGATCCAGCACAGAGGTTGGATGAAATGGCACGTGCTATTGCCCGGGGGAGTTGCTATAGGCTGAATCTGAGTTTTGACAATTTCTCCTTCGTTACTGAACCAAATGAGCTGAAAAATGACTCAAAATCTTTGTCTTGAGGTCGCCCATCTACTCCTAAGAGGGCTCAAGCAATGGCATAGCAGGCAGGGAGTATTAAGCAATAGAAGAATGGCAAAAAAATGCGCTGTTTGGAGAATGGTAGCCAACAGAGACGTTTTTTTTTCAATTGCTTGCAGGTGGAAGTTTGCCCATACTAGAGGAGTTTACAGCTAAGAGGGTTTGGGCAATGGTCATTTGCAGGTAGAGAACCAAGCTCTCAAAGATTTTGGAAAGAAGGAGGAAAATGGGGAAGAAGAAGATGAAGAAGAAGACGATGATGTGGTAGAAATGGGCTCAAGGGGGATCAAAGGGCTCTGATACCATGTTGGTTAACTAAAAAGAAAGCAAAGAGTGGACACAAACTCAGAATACTTGCATTATGGAATGAATAAGAGTGAGGTCCTTAAGTAGGCACCTCATACATGCTCACTGACATCACTGATGACTTCAGAGCTCCACAATCATCTCCTCAATCTGCTCCTAGATTCTCTCAATCATCCTATGTGGCTCTCCACCACCTAAGTGTGCTTGTGGGCACCTAACTGTGCCTCTAGCACTCACACATAGAAACCAAGGTGTGCCTGACGCATACACCTTGAGATATCCCATCAAACAGCTCTTCAAAATCAGGAAATTTTTCACGGATGGCAATGGATGTCCGGAACTGTGCATAATCCTTTCCTAGACCATTCAAGGTCACAGAAACTAGATCATCATCTTCCACTGGCGACCCAATGGAAGGAAGTGCATCTATAATTTTCTTCACCTTCATGTGGTAGTCATTTATGCTCAAATTTTCTCTCTGCACATTGTGCAACTCCTGTTTGAGCTGCATTTTCCTGGCTTGTGTATTTGTGCTGTACATTTTTGCCAAAGTATCCCATGCCTCCTTTGGTGTACTTGCATCCTGAATATGCACAATCATAGAATCCGAAATACTGATAGATAGCTAGTACATAGCTTTTCTGGCTCTCTCATGCCATCCTTTAAATGCCTGCATTTCCTGTTGATTGGGAACATTAGCAAGAACTGGTTCTTCTTCATTTCCTGTAATGAACTCCCAATAGCCTTTTCCCATAAGGAAATTTGTCATTCTAAACTTCCATGCCTGGAAGTTGTTCTTGTCAAGCTTTTCTGTGACAATCTGTGAAAGAGAATCAGACGCCATTACAAAACACTGCAAAATATTCTGTCACTATGAAAAACACAGCTTTTGCCTCACACGGGCAGATCTGCAAAACTGACGAAAGTGGTATTTGACCACACAGTCACTTCCTAGTGATGATTTTGCATCAACAGGAAACAAGCATGATTCTGCAACTCCCAATATCTTTGCACACAGGCATACGATGCAATTTCTAGGGCAACTTTTCACCGACCAGCCAAGCAGTGGTCGCATAGCAAAAATAGGGCCTTTTTTTGAGTGCCTGCAAAGAACTTCCGCCTTCAAAATAGGCCCTGAAATGGCCTCGAATAAAAAAAATAAAGTCACCGACGACTTTGCCCTTTCCCATAGCATATACTGCCCTCTCGCCACACCGCAAAGGGCGTCTCAATCTGAGACAGTGCACTCTTGCACTTCTGGCTGTGCTACCTGCAGAGATTTGCTCCCAAACTCAAAATAGGAAAGCAACACTGGTCCTCTTACCAGGACACCATAAACTTGGTTTGCTTTCTTGAGCTCCTTACCACGAACAAGGATCTGATACCATGTGAAGATAGTGGGAGAGAGGGAAGGAGTCTACTTGCGGCTTTCTCATATGCACATTGGGGGAATACACACACAGGTGGAGGCTGAAAACAGTTTTCCTCTTCTTAGTTGTGAAAGCCAAAAGAACTCAAGTACAAAGAAATAGAGGAACCCTATATGTGGGTCTCAAACCAAACTCAACTAACTAAGGTGGCATACTAACTGAGCCATGAACTAGAGTAGATAAGGATAGCTGTCATCCAGCTATTATTCGTGGGCGGGGTACCAACCGCATCTGCAGCTAACAAGTCGGTGACATAAATTCATAACAGTCACCCTGGCATATCACGAGTGGAGCTCGATATCTCAACATAGTTGTCCCTACAGCACCCCTTAGTGGCCTGATCCACCACATAATGTATTTGACTAGGACTATTACATTTTGTAACTTACTATTGCCTTACAATAGTCGAACTGATATCGGATGTCTATAAAAACTTGTATCAGCTCTTGTTGAGAGTTTGAGTTGTTGATTTTATGTACTCTCTATCAAAACATAATATACAAAAAGCATACTACCTTTTGCAAGATTTACTCTTTGTCCTTTCTACATCTTGTGATAGTCTTTTATTGTCCGTCTATTGTCCAACTATGCTTCGATTGTTGGCACCTTGTTGTTAGGAGTGGAGATGTGTTTGTGTTTTTCACTTGTCTGAAGACACTCTGAACACTATTGGTGATCCTATCAGTGTTCCTATCCTAAATTGCCGATTTTTGCTAAATGCACAACAACCACCACTGTCAATTATGACGTGAAACAACAATAGAGAGACATCCAAACATCAACTCCGAAAAACATCAAGCTTAGAATTGTGTCGTACGATCAAATATTCATGTACAAAGCGGGAGAATACACCCACGATTACAAACGGCATTAGAAATTGCATACAGTAGAGGATGAATCCAAATTATGCCAAGCTAGTCAAAGAAGAGATTCACAAGCTATTGAGAGCTGGCATGGTTATCTCCTATTGTCATTGTTCCAAAGAAAAATGGGAAACTGAGAATCTGTGTAGACTATAGAAAGTTAAATGCAGCCACCATTACTGATCCATTCCCATTCCCATTTTGTGATTCATTGCTTGACATGAAATTTACAGCTTTTTAGATGGTTTCAGTGGGTTCAACCAAACTAGAATGGCTCCTGAAGATAGAGATAAAACTACTTTTGTCATAGAATGGGGTGTGTTTGCATCAAATGTAATGACTTTTGGACTAAAGAATGCCCCACCTACTTTTCAAAACTATATACAAGAAGTATTTGCAGAGTACCTCACATCCTTCATGAAGGTATTTTTGGATGATTTCTTAGTTTTTGGGAAAATGGTGGAACACTTAAATCACTTAGCACTATGCTTTGCTAGATGTAGATTTGATGGTCTTAGTTTAAATCTAGCAAAGTGTGCTTTTGTGGTTAGTAGAGGAATTCTACTAGGACATATTATCTCACAACAAGGAATGGAGATTGATGCTAACAAGGTTTCAGCAATTCAAAACGCTAAAGCCCCAAAAAACATCAAACAATTTCAAAGATTTCTAGGCCAAATCAAATGGCATTGTAGATTTCTAAGATACCTTGTAGATATTTGTTGTCCTCTCACAAATAGAACGATCTTAGACCGTAATCACATGAATAGCAACTACTAATTTACAGTCTGATCTAGTTCCACCAACAATGTACCAAACATGTTTGTGGCTGAGTCAAATATGACTCAAAGAACCACCCCTGTGAATGTGTTCCCAACCTGCAACAATGAAGAATATAAGGTAGGAATCTAGATGAGCACTGGTATGCCCTGCTGCTAGAGCCTGAGTAATCCCAAAATGGGATGCATGTCTTGGTGACCATACATTCGGTCAAAAAGATGGGAACCCAGATGGCGGGCCCTTGATCCTAAGGGCCCAATCATGGTGGTATCCCTTAATATGATAAATGTATTGAGAGCCCCCAAAAAATATCAGGGGGTAAGGAAATTCAAAACAAACCTTCATCGACTGAGGTATGTGGGTGCCATTATGGCACATCACCAATTATCAAACTAGGGAGCCTAATTGAATAGGCTAAATGACCCCCTATATTCCCTAGTAAAGTAGAGGAGGAGCCCGGGCCTACAAAAATGCCCTCCGCAAAGAACAAACCACTCCATGTGACCAAGGCTTCAAAAGCCAAGGACTCTAATACCTCCTATAGGGGGAAGCAAATCGTCCCGAAAGTTGTAGAAATGGTGAGGGTGAGGAAGAGACTAACCCATGTCAAGTTCCCAAATACTTTAAAGCCTATACAATACAAGACTGCAGGATACTGCTTGAATAGGCTAAAAGGTTTTTCGAGCATGGAGACCAAATGGGTATGATGGCCCTGCAAGGGTCAAGGAAGTAAACTTGGACGGGTCCAGGAGGGGACCCCAAGCTGGTTCACATAGATGACGACCTAGCTTCCAAGTAGGAATAGGCCTTTCTTGCCTTGCTACATGAATTTCAAGATTGTTTTTCTTGGAAG
>NW_028239841.1:32500-53054 GCF_047967505.1 Dipteris shenzhenensis | reverse complement strand
GAACCCCAGCTGACATTCCAGTTATTAGCAGTGGGGATCCACCTACCAATCCGTCTTATCTATAAACAGAGGAACTTCATTCGGTCGAGTCGCACACTAAGCGTAGCAGAAATTTATCGAGACGTTACTGTATGCTCCCCTCCCCCCTATGGAATTGGAATAGAATAAGCCTGCGGATCCTGGCACCACAAAGTAATCATGTATCCCAATATCTATTAAGTATTTTCAACTCCCCAAGAGAGTAGGAGAGGAGGGAACGGGAGGGGTGGGGGGTCGGAAAGTAGGAATAATTATCCCATATCCCGGAATACCCGAATCTTTATGCCTAAAACCCCATAGATGGTTTGAGCTGGGTGGTAGCAATAACCAATACGAGCCCTGATAGTTTGGAGGGGGACTCTACCTTCTCTGGCCCACTCAATGCGAGCCATTTCATTACCATTGAGACGCCCCGCTATTTGTATCCTAACGCCCCCACTATTAGTTTCTCTAATTAGTTCAATAGCTTTTTTCATAGTCCTACGGAAAGCTACTCTATTCTCTGATTGTGGAGCAATATGTTCCGCCGGAATTCTCGGTTCGCCATACGGCTGGAGGATATTATTCGGGATTATTTGAAGCTTCCGATTCCCAAAACCTAATGATTCTTCCATATTCGCTTTCAATTGGTCGATTCCCAGGCTACGTCCCTCAATCAATAGATCTGGAAATCCCGTATGAATTTCTATCTGAATTAGGTCCGTCTTCCGGTAGATCTCTATATGTGCAATTCCCCCATAATTTGAGGAATCCCTTATATGCTTCCGTACATACTCCCTAACGCAAGTACGTATTCTCTCATCTTCCTCGGGGAATCTCGGATAATCTTTTGGTTGCGCGAACCAGTGGGAGTAATGCCTCTGATTTATGCCAAGTCAAAAACCAAGTGGATGAATCTTTTGCCCCGTAGATGTTTTCCTGTATTTCAATACCAATATCTACCCGGTATATATATATATATACACATATATATGTATATATATATACATACAACCCCTCCCCCACTTCTACTTGTCAATATGTAGTTAGTATCGGCTCTACCTTTTGCTCTTCATTTTAGTAATCACGTGACAGGTAGGTTTTCTGATTGGGTAACCACGTCCCTGAGCCCTGGGTCGAAATCTCTTCAGACTGGTACCGTTATCCACTCAGGCTTCGCTGATGAACGAATTAGATTTAGTCAATCCATAATTGTTATTAGCATTTGCGGCTGCGGAAAGGATCAATTGCAATATGGGGTGACATGCTCTGCGAGGCATAAATTCGAGTAGTACAAGGGCTTGTTCATACGAACAATTCCGAATCTGATTAATGACTCGTCGTACTTTTGTAGACGACATATTAACACGTCTGGACGAAGCTTGCGCCTCCTTTACCTCTGATTCTTTCTCGGTTCCCATGAAATATGATTCCCCAATTATCGACGAGATTTTTTATCGCTTCTGGCATGTCCCCGGAAACTCCGGGTAGGTACAAATTCACCCAGTTTGTGACCCACCATACGGTCAGTTATATAAATGGGTAGATGCTCCCGCCCATCGTAAACAGCAATGGTATGACCGATCATGATAGGAACTATTGCGGAAGCACGAGACCAGGTTATTATTATCTTTTTCTCCTTCCGGATATTGAGAATTTCGATTCTTCTTACTGGATCATTAGCTACAAAAGGACCCTTCTTGAGTGGACGTGCCATAGTTAATTACCCTCCACCCAGTCTTTCTACCAATTAATTACTTTTACGGCGGCGAAGGATGAACGGATTGCTGTATCTACCGCTTTCCCGACTCCTCATTCCGAGTGCCGTACAACCCCATGGAGTTAATGGCTTCTTCCTACCGATGGGTGTTCTGCCTTCCCCCCCCCCATGCGGATGATCGACGGGATTCATAGCTGTACCCCTCACTTTTGGACGTTTACCTAACCACCGCGTAGATCCAGCCTTTCCCGAACCCTCATTATTGATGTCGACGTTTCCGACTCGTCCCGCAGTAGCTAAACAATTCTGAGATACTGAACGAACCTCGCCGGGGGGTAATCTTAATGTAGCCAATCAACCTTCCTTTGCAATCACTTTTGCCGTAGCACCAGCCGCTCTAACTAATCATCCACCTCTCCCGGGTATTACTTCTACGTTATGTATGACCGTACCTAGAGGTATCTTGGTTGAAGTAGACCCTTTACTCCCCAGTATTCGGGATAGAATCTCTTCCCAAACTGTACGAGCCCTTTTCAAAGCATACAGCTTTCCGGATACAGAAGGCGATATCCTCGCCGGATGTCGCCAACGAGAAATGAAAGTACCAGTTCTAGGGTAAACTCGCATATCCAGCTTTTTCTACACCCTCGGGTTCTCCACCGGCATCTGGCTTCTGTCTCGCAACTCATTCAGCAACAGAATCAATGAATTCAGTCATTCACGCCAACATCATTTGATGTTCTAGATAACTTAGGAGACATTTTCAATACCGGGATTGAGTCCCCCCGGGAGACTCATTCTCACTCCGCTTCGTGGCTTCGATTCTGCCTTTGACCGTCATACCGAACGCGGCGAGTGACCCGTTTCCTCTGCCTTTCGGCCACACCGAACAGAGGATGCCCCTTTGATTTCTTGTCCCTGTTCGAGACCATCCAGTTCTCTCCATATTATCCTACCTCTGCAGGTTAATAGCTATTTGATACTATTACACCTGACCACCCGCTATTGTCCCTCCTCGGTTTCCCTATCGAAGTCCACCTCGGAAGATCCAAGAATCTCGAGTCTAGTGTTGGGTTTATGGACTCAACCCTAAATCCAATCGGTTATTTCCGAATACGTGAATCACTTATTCGAGTCGCACTCAAAGGTAGGGCATTTCCACTTGAAATAGATGCTTCGGGGCTGGATACTACAGTGTCTCCGATTTCTACCCCTCAAGTATGTAAGATATGTTTCTTTTCACCATCCACATAATTCACGAGACATATGTATGCATTGCGGTTGGGGTCGTACTCGACACTTGCCACTCTTCCAACAACATCTTTTTTATTCCGTCGGAAATCAATTTCACGATATAGTCGTTTATGACCACCTCCTCTATGCCTAGCAGTAATAGTCCCTCCACTAGTACGTCCGCTCCTTGGTCCACTACCACGAGTCAGTCCTTTCCGGGATTTACATCTCGTCACTTCTTCAAAACTTGAAACGGATCTATTGCGTGTGCCAGGCGTATAGGCTTTATATAATCAGATAACCATATCTCCTCTTCCTCCTTGTCGTTAGTGAAATTTGCGGGGGTTACTTGCTCAGAAATAGCGGAATGGAATCATTTTTGTGAAGCGTAATAATCATTCTCTTACGATGCATCGACCCGGACGCTCTACCCCTACGCCTTCTATCTGGTAGTCGGTGACTATTCATGTGTCTTACTTTAACGTTGAAAAGTTGCTCAATCCAATTCTTGACTTCAGTCTTGTTCGATTCTGGATTCACATCGGAGGTATACTGGTTTCGTTGCAATGGAGGAATAGTTTTTTCAGTAAGTATCTGATTTATCAATTTATCCATAATTTTTCTCGTGTCCCTTTAGCTCTTCCAATTCAAACAAACTCTCTTACTATCCGAATTCATAATTGCTTCCACTTCTTGGTTCCCGTATAGTTTTCGGAACCCATTATACTCCACCTCCCTATTTCGGTTACTCACTTTGTCACCCGAATGAAACCCTCTCCCCCCATTTGTTTGCATCCAACAGGAGTCGAACCTGCGAATTCGCCAATTATGAGTTGGGTGCCTTGACCGTTCAGCCATGGATGCTAGTTAATCCCACTTGTGGTATAATACAGTATAATCTTTAAGGTCCCGTCACTCACGTTTGATGTAATTAGGTATCCACGTTGGTAACTACCATTTTAAAAAGGAATCACTGATAGGGGATTTCCCGAGAAGCTACCAATTATTACTCATATTGAATTACCGAGGAAGAAGTGGATTTGATACACACACGGGGAAGGTTCTGGGAGCTTAGAAATCTCTTACGAACTAGGAGCCGTGTGAAGTGAGAATTTCATGCACGGTTCTGAATGAGCGGGAAGATCGAGGATCTCCTCTCCGACTCTAACTCTCCTACACCAGTCGTTGCTTCTTTTTCTGCTACTTCCAAAGTAGCAGCTCTAGCTTTATCTACACGACTCCTCGGTATTACTTTCTCATACCTATCCAGTGAATGGCATCTCGCTTTGGGAATATTAGCTACCCTTAGCATGGTATTGGGGAATCTAATTGCTGTTACTCAGACAAGCATGAAACGTATGCTAGCATATTCCTCCATAAGCCAAATCGGATATATTCTGATTGGAATACTTGCTGCGGATCCTGATAATGGCTATGCGAGTATGATAAGTTATACTTCTATCTACATATTCATGAATCTAGGGACTTTCGCTCGCATCACTTTATCTGGTTCACGAACCGGAACTGATAACATTAGGGATTATGCGGGACCATACATGAAGGATCCTGTTCTAACATTCTCTCTAGTTATACGTTTACCATCCCCAGGGGGTATCCCTCCATTAGCAGGTTTTTCCGGTAAACCCTACCCCTTCTGGCATGGATGGAAAGCTGGCTCGTACCCATTAGTTCTGGTAGCTCCCATTACAAGTGTCATTTCTATATATCACTATCCGAAGATAATTAAATTAATGTTCACCGAAGGGGGTGACACATCAACAATTTACATACAGGATCCATTAGTTTCTCCATCTACTTCGATTTCGAAGAGTTCCATTGAAATAGCTATGATTGTTCGTGTACCAGCATCAACTCTACTGGGTATATCAATGGATCCCATCATCGAGATTACACGGAATACCTCATTCCAGACCTATTTTGAGTTGTCACATGAAATAATGGAATCTTTCTGAATGATTTGTATCCAAAGCCACTTCCGTCGCTCCAACTAGTCCATTTCCGTAATTGGTGATGAAACAGTGTCGGAGAAATGATCACGCGCCTCCCAATGATCATTCGTCTCTTCCGGAGGAGATATAAGTATTTCCTGATGGTATCCATAATATTGTTCAATCCTTTGCAGTACTACAAGGATTGAACCCTCCTAATGGTACATGCGACTAAGTGATTCCCATATGGGAGCGGTTGTGTAAATGATTCGGTTCACACCCCCAGTCTTCTGCTCCGTAGCAATTCAGGTCGCTTCCCGATGAATTCCATGCTCCAATTTCGTCTAATGGATAAGTCATTTCATCCGATACCTGTACGTTCAAGGCGGGGTTGCCTTCAGACTTCTAGAAGAAAGCAAAAGAGACCAATTCTTCTTTCCGCCGCAGATTCTTTCAATTTAATAGAAACGGGGGTTGCGCTCGACGGCATTCTGATGTACACTATCAATGGATCAAATTCAGAAATCCTTTCGAGGGGACTCAAAATCTTTGGACTTGAAATCTTTCTCGTCAAATCTCCCTCTACTGAGACCGAGGGATCTCAAAACGAGAGTGATAGATAACAAGGAAAATTAGGTCTTGCAATCGACGGCATTCTGAGTTACAATAGAAATGGGTCGAATTCATAGATCCTTTCGAGGGGACTCAAAATCTTTGGAATTGAGATCTTTCTCGTCAAATCTCCCTCACTGAGGGAGATCCGATCGAGATTGATAGATAACAAGGAAAATTAGGTCTTGCAATCGACAGTTTTCTTAGCTATAATTGATCTAGCTATGATTTCCTAGTGAACTGTAAATTCTTGGACAGGGGCAATTTTGCAGCGACAATCCTCTGGACTTTGATAGTACATCTATGATTCATAGTTAGTCCAGGGGACGTTAAATCCCTTAACTTGGAATCGACTCCTTATCGTCAGGACGATTTTGCAGCGATAACAAATTAAGGCCCATGGCGGTCCCCTGGAATTGAAATCAAATCCAAGAAATTAGGTCTTGCGCTCTACGGCATTCTGTGTTACAATAGAAATGGGTCGAATTCATAGATCCTTTCGAGGGGACTGAAAATCTTTGGAATTGAGATCTTTCTCGTCAAATCTCCCTCACTGAGGGAGATCCGATCGAGATTGATAGATAACAAGGAAAATTAGGTCTTGCAATCGACGGCATTCTGAGTTACAATAGAAATGGGTCGAATTCATAGACCCTTTCGAGGGGACTCAAAATCTTCCTTGGACTTGAAATCTTTCTCGTCAAAGTCTCCCTCTACTGAGACCGAGGGATCTCAAAACGAGATTGATAGATAACAAGGAAAATTAGGTCTTGCAATCGACAGTTTTCTTAGCTATAATAGAAATGGGTCGAATTCATAGACCCTTTCGAGGGGACTCAAAATCTTTGGAATTGAGATCTTTCTCGTCAAATCTCCCTCACTGAGGGAGATCCGATCGAGATTGATAGATAACAAGGAAAATTAGGTCTTGCGCTCGACAGTTTTCTTAGCTATAATAGAAATGGGTCGAATTCATAGATCCTTTCGAGGGGACTGAAAATCTTCCTTGGACTTGAAATCCTTCTCGATCGTCAAATCTCCCTCACTGAGGGAGATCCGAGCGAGAGTGATAGATAACAAGGAGAATTAGGTCTTGCATTTGACGGTTTGATTTTGTATAATGTATCTAGTCCGATTCATAGACCCTTCCAGGGGACTGGAAATCCTTGGACTTGAAATCCTTTTCAGTGGACGGAAAATCCTTGAAGAGGACTTCAAATCCTTAAAGAAGACAGGGGACTTGAAATCCTCTTCAGGGAACTGACAATCCTTGAAGAGGACTTCAAATCCTTAAAGAAGAAAAGGGACTTGAAATCCTCTTCAGGGAACTGACAATCCTTGAAGAGGACTTCAAATCCTTAAAGAAGAAAAGGGACTTGAAATCCTCTTCAGGGAACTGACAATCCTTGAAGAGGACTTCAAATCCTTAAAGAAGAAAAGGGACTTGAAATCCTCTTCAGGGGACTGAAAATCCTTGAAGAGGACTTCAAATCCTTAAAGAAAGAAGACAGGGGACTTGAAATCCTCTTCAGGGGACTGAAAATCCTTGAAGAGGACTTCAAATCCTTAAAGAAGAAAGGGGACTTGAAATCCTTCTCAGGGGACTTCAAATCCTTCTCAAAGGACTCGAAATCCTTCTCAGGGGACTGAAAATCCTTGAAGAGGACTTCAAATCCTTATCGGGGGACTTGAAATCCTTATCGGGGGCGGGGGACTTGAAATCCTTATCGGGGGCGGGGGACTTGAAATCCTTCTCAGGGGACTGGAAATCCTTGGATAAGACAGGGGACTTGAAATCCCTTAAGAGTACGGGGGACTTGAAATCCCTTAAGAGTACGGGGGACTTGAAATCCCTTAAGAGTACGGGGGACTTGAAATCCCTGAAGAGTACGGGGGACTTGAAATCCCTTAAGAGGACTATAAATCCTTGGATAAGACAGGACTGGAAATCCTTGAATAAGACAGGGGACTTGAAATCCCTTAAGAGGACTTCAAATCCTTGGATAAGACAGGGGACTTGAAATCCCTGAAGAGGACTATAAATCCTTGGATAAGACAGGGGACTTGAAATCCCTGAAGAGGACTATAAATCCTTGGATAAGACAGGGGACTTGAAATCCCTGAAGAGGACTATAAATCCTTGGATAAGACAGGGGACTTGAAATCCCTGAAGAGGACTATAAATCCTTGGATAAGACGGGGGACTTGAAATCCCTGAAGAGGACTGGAAATCCTTGAATAAGACAGGACTTCAAATCCTTATAGATGGAGAGAGACGAAGAAACAGGATCGGTAGAGGAGGAGAAAGGGTTTGCTCTTGACGAGGAGCTGGGATGGAATCGATACAGAACAAATTTATGGATCCTTTTTTCTTCCCGGGGACTGGAAATCCTTCAACAGGAGGACTGAAAATCCTTGGAGAGAACTATAAATCCTTCAGCAGGGGGACTAGAAGTCCCTCCAGGGGACTGGAAATCCTTTTCGATATAGAGAGACGAAGAAATAAGATTGGGAAAAATAAGTAAAGGGTTGCTTTTGATGAGGGACTAGGATCGAATTGATAGAAACATATTCCGGACCCCATCCATAGAGAAAGATGGGGTGGTGGGAAGTAAAAAGGTAAGGAATAAGGAGTAGAGCCTCGATGGTGAAATGGTAGACACGCCAGATTCAAAATTTGGTGCTGAAGAGCGTGGAGGTCCGAATCCTCCTCGGGGCAGAAGGTCTCGTACCCTTATTCAGATCGAACCCTTATCTACTAAAAGCTTTATCAAAGGTTTATCAAAGATTTATTCTCTCTACCACTAGAGATTCACATTCAATTGATTTGCTTATCTCCCAAATGAGTACCTCCTCGGGGTAGGAGGTCTCGTACCCTTATTCAGATCGAACCCTTATCTATTCAAAGGTTTATCAAAGATTTATCCTCTCTACCACTAGAGATTCACATTCAATTGATTTGCTTATCTCCCAAATGAGTACCTCCTCGGGGTAGGAGGTCTCGTACACTTATTCAGATCGAACCCTTATCTACTAAAAGCTTTATCAAAGATTTATCCTCTCTACCACTAAAGATTCACATTCAATTGATTTGCTTATCTCCCAAATGAGCACTCGAAATACTTCCTCGGGGCAGAAGGTCTCGTACCCTTATTCAGATCGAACCCTTATATACTAAAAGATTTATCAAAGATTTATTCTCTCTACCACTAAAGATTCACATTCAATTGATTTGCTTATCTCCCAAATGAGCACTCGAAATACCTCCTCGATTCGAGAGACAAGTGGTCTCTCCGGTGCCTCCCAAACTCCCAATAGGAAGAAAAATCCTCGGAGGATTCTGGTCTTTCCAGTGCCCAACCCTCAAACATGGGGATGCAAATCCTCCGATTGTTGATTATTGAGACCAGAATTCTCCGCCGTCCGGGGATTTGGATATGAAGTATTAGGTATCGAATAGGAAACACCTTCTGCTTCTTTCTCAAGTGAGGCTGGGACTCAGAATCCCGAGATTCGAGGAGATCCAAGTAGGTCTTTCAACGGGACTAGAAATCCTTATCAGGGGACTTCAAATCCTTGAAGAAGACAGGACTGGAAATCCTTGAAGAAGACGGGGGACTTGAAATCCTTCGAGGGGACTAAAAATCCTAGTACCTGAGGTGGGACTGAAAGTCGTAGTAGCCAATTAGAGTGTGATGAAACTGCGTCACGAGACCCCAGTATCTGGACTAGGACCAGAAATCCTAGTAGTTAGTCGGGGCATTAGTTAGGATGTCACCAAGAATCCCTATTAGTGAATTTGAATGAACTAAAATTTTGGGATTCGGTTAGATGGTCCATCCCCTAAGGACCCGGGGTCCTTAGAGCCCTTCCAATGGAAACAATGGAAAGGACTTGAAATCCTGATTATCTAGTTGGATACGGGAAAATCCAAACTTTAGAATGAATTTTTGGAATGTAAAGATGAATGAGGGGAATGCCCCTCCTTCCTCCCCATATTACCGTTGATCACCGAGAAATTGAATCTCCGGAGAATCTCAAACAGAATGGATCGACATCTTCATCAAGGATTTGTTCCGATAAGGATGTTGGAAAACTACTACGTCCTCTACGAACTACTTCCTACATTTTCCATATAAGAGATTCCTACTCCTTCTTGATTTCGAATGTTGCTTCCATCTCCCGAATAGGAAGACTCCGAAGGTGATCTATAACTTAGTAATTATCCGGAATTCTATAAGCAGAAGTTATTGCATCAGTAAGGGGAAAAGATGTATCTTCCTTTCACCAATTCGAATCCTGAATAGCCCTATATATTGCTAGGGATCCAGACTGAGTCAAGAATATCCGAGATTTTATGATGCGATATCGAATTCCCATTCAATAATTGTCTTGTTATTCGATCCGGTGACGTCCCACTAAATCGAAATAGATTGAATAGGTAGTGGTAACTTTCAAACAACATGTTATGAATGAGAAAATCTTTGGATGAGTGACGATTCCGTCTCATCCATCTATCTCTATGAACCATAAGCCTGAAACGAAGGAATCGCTCTTGCAAATCTTCCATTGGAATGCTTTGATACGAGTGAATAGGAACAAATATCTGCGGGTATTGCAAATATATATGCATGAATTAGGTTTCTTTGACGTATTCAAAGTGTCGTTCTTCACCCGAAGGGAAATTCTTCCACCGCTTGGTAGATAATTCAGTTATCGATTTCCGGTCATATCCACGAAGAAGAAAGAAATTTCTAATCTTTTCATTTGAGAAATGTTTCTCGCGCTCCCTCCTCGTACCGTAAGTAACATAAAGCCTCCGTACCAGTTCTTGTTTCGCTAATAAACTATGACGTGAAGAGGGAATGTTATGATCCGGCTGAGATAGAAGCATGGGATCCCAGGTGAAGCGCCCCCCCAGGAATAGAATTGGTTCATCGGATCGATTACATTGCGTTTCGTATTGATTAGATGAGTTGGGGATTCCTAATTCAAGAAATTGCTCGCGTAATGATAGATTATCCAATTAATTTTCTAATCTTTTAATGTCTCTTTGTCTCGATTTACCCGAGGCTCTCTTGTAACTGAAAAGATATCCTTTTCTCTTATGCGATTTCTTTCCACTAGACTTAATCTTATTCAATTCGAAATCCCGTTGGGGGATTTGATCCTGATTCCGATGAAAAAAGATCGAATTATACAAATTATTCGATTCGGATAATACTCTTATCGATTCATAACTGCCACTTCGCATGAAACCAAAACGCCAAAATTTGGGGGACCAAGTAATCCCACGCGACACTTCCTTCGGAATCGAGTCTACTTCACTCGACTGTTCCATTTCAGAATCAGTTGGAATCTTAGACACCCCCTTCTTTGTAGATTTATAAGAACGACTCGCAGAGATTATATCTGGAGAATACCTGGGTTCGATGGAAGAAGGAAGAGGAGGACTATTAGCGAATTGACTTCTACTTCTACAGATTTCTGAACATAAGAAATCCCTCAAAAGGTTTTCCGAGATACCACAGGCTAAGTTAGAATCATTCTCTACAACTTTATCAATAACAACGAGATTCTCTTCCTCTCTCATATCCATTCCGAACCAAGGATCACGAGCTGCTAATCCGGCCAATAGCCCTAAGATATGCGGAAGTATAGCGAATTCCTTAATTGTTGACTCGGTTATTAAAGGTTCCAAATACCAGTTATACAAGTGGTAAAACCTCTTCTTCAGTGTATTACTACCAATAAATGAGGGATCTGCAGGGGAAGTATCTATCAAACCATTTTTCAGAATAGCTTTTCCTATATTGTAAGGAAGTATTTCATATCCAGAACCGAATCGGATTCCGTTACCTATATACGTAACAATTGAATTTTGTCTACGTAAAGCTAATTTAATTGCACTATCGGATACAATCTTTCTTCTTCTAGAAGTAGTGATTAATAATGCTTCATTAGCAGGAGAAAATAGATCTCGTTTGCTATAACCCGTAGTTCCAGACCCAGTACCTTCGAGAAAAGAGGGATCAGCTTCTATTTCAAAGCCTTTGACACGCGAGAGAATTGACAATTCTTTTTGACGCTGACGCCTGTTAGACCCTCGGAGATTTATCAATTAGTTCGACCAATTCGGAGCTATTGAAGCTGGATCTACCTTTGCAGGTACATGAGTCGAAGCAATAACGAGATTCTTGCGAATGCAAGGATTCCTGCGCCCATTACCGATACTCCTCAATATTAGGCAGAGTAAGAATCTGGGATCGGCTTCTAATCTGTGATACAGGCGATTAACATTCAACTCATGAATGTCTTGAATCCATATCGTACAGGGAGACATCTCTTTTGCTATTGCAAAAATAAGATTCAATCGGTTTACGCTCTGTTTCGAAATGAAAGTCCCACGTACATTATTGAAATATGATCTGTTGTATAACAACTTCCTCAATGGCAGTCTCACCGACGGAAAGTAGGAATTGGATGCTATATCCCTAACTACATAAGATCGTCCAGTTTCTATGGGTCCTACTAGTGGAACTCCTTCAGATGGTAATAATCCTGATGAAAGCAAAATAGGTACGTCACGACATGGAATATTCGGAATGCCTTTTCGTCTCATTGTCGCTGAAAGGAGAATATTTCTTTCAAGGGCAAGAAGAGCCCACTTCTCCGCAGGATCCAACTCACAGATCTCGTAATTTGATAGATCATTTTGACGAATCCGAAGTAGGTATGACAAAAGATTAGATCCTTCTTCTGGGGTGGGTTCGTGATTAATCCCACCGCTCAATGAATCGTAATTGGAATTTAATTTCGATTCATACTTGGAAATAGTTTTATTTGTCACTAGATATTGAGTCAGTAATTGTTTATTAATCTTAAGGGTGTCGGAGCTTTTCCTACGAAGTATCCACGAATCTAGTTCATTTTTCACAAGGTAATAGAAGATTATATTATTTGTATAATTCAGGAATCTCTTCAGGGAATGTATCAGTAGATCTTTCGTTTACATTTACCTTGTCGAGGGAGAATACATTACCTTTTCCAGATAAAACCCACGCATTGGGTCTATTAAATATCCGGTGATATTGAAACGTTTCCACAAGTGAGGGGAATTGGAACCCGAAACAGCAGATAAATAATGCTTGAGAAATGCAAGAACAAATAATATCGAGAAAACGAGGTAGGATGGGGCATACTTATTCGAAAATCTAAAGACTGACCATCTCGAATGCGACACCTGCGTTTAGTTAGTAATTTCTTCGAAAATAGAGAGATCTATTTTAGATAATACGTTACTGATGGAATCGTTTCTGAATCTTGATCTTAGGCTTAACGATAAACAAGCTCTAGCATTACCTATATCCTCAGCAACTCTTTCCGTAATTCCGGGGAAAGTGTAATTCAAGTCATCACTTACTTTGAGTACTATTTCTGGATATATCTCTCTAATCAGATCATAAAAGTATCTCCACCAGTTAGGGGTGAAAAACCGAGGTATATATTCTCCGAATGGGCTCCATTTCTCGCAGATATTGTCTCTCCAAAAGATCCAAGAGATCTTATATTTGTTTAAATCCTTTGATAACTCATCGAAATTAATGAGATGAGATGGAAGAATAGGTTCTTTTTAGACACGTGTATCTGCAAGCCTCGTATTTTCGTACAGAACCTTCTCTCCAGTTAATCCTGTTGGAGATCTTGATGCTACACTGCTGCATAATGAGAATTTCTTTGACCAATAAAGCGTCTCAGATTCTTCTGATTCCCAAAAATAACCAATGTGTGAATCATTTTGATAGAATTGATTCCCAATAGAATCATTCCTCGAGTTTGATCTCTTCTCAATGGATCCCTCCGAATCGACTTGATCCACTCCCGAATTTTTGAGACGGGGTCGAGATCGCCAATCAGCCGATAGCTTAGAGTTTATCAATGTTCTTTCCAAGTAATTTCCATCGCTACCACATGAAGATAGAGACGAATCTCCCGTTTCGCGAGGAGATAAGTTCAACCCCGTCAGTAGTCCTCTTAGATCCGAAATAGAGTCAAGAAATCTATCTGAATGAGTTAGTGGTGGTATCGCAGATTCATCCAGATCAGATGGAGTCGATTCGGTTGTTGCGAGTATATGATCAATAGTTTCCCTTTCCGTTCGTTGCGAGGAATTGGGTAACAACGAATCAGACACTTGGGATTGAATAGATGAAGTGATATTTTTTGTATCTAAGGATCCTATTTCAAGAGATGGGATGACTTCATCACCGGAGCCCGTATACGAATTCTCTAAGATGTCAGAGTAACTACTGCTGTATCCTCCAACCAACGAATCCCTTCTTCTGATTATTGAGATAAAATCCCTTCCGGCACAGTTCAATACGGGTAAATGCGAGTAATCTATAAAGTTTGGTGTATCTACTTCATCGGAAATGGATCCCGAAATACTCCCAATATTCCTATTCGAACCTTTCCCATAATTCAAATTATCCAGAAACAGATCCCAATCCTGCCTTCCCGTAGCGGAATAAGCACCATTCGGGAGTTTTGTTCCAATACATTCGATACAGGATGATTCAACAAGAAATGGATTAACTGCGGGTTTTAGGAAGATTGAGGAGCCTACCGATTCTTCATCCATTAACAATCCGGACTCGATGAAGAAACTATCTTTTCTACCGAAGATTCTCTTGAGAAAGGATATCTTCTCATCGAGGTTGAGTGAACTCAGAAGGAAATCAAGCAGTGGATAATCTATATTGTTCAATTTATAGACAAGATAATCAATCCCATCTGTCGAAGCTTCTTCACTAATATACTTGGGAATAATGATTCGGTAAATAGATGATATATTGGTAAATTCCTTGGGATACTTGTTGTTCCTCCCAGCCGTACTACGAATAGTGATACCAATATTATTTAGTGCTAATATCGACAGATCATAGATTGATCTACCTAAGTCGGATCTTATTTCTGCGAATACTCTCTTGGAAGGGGAAAAAGACAAGTCTCTGATTGTATCAAGCCACCTGTGCACATTTGACCGAACATCTGGATATTCATCAATTGGGGAAATAATACATTCATGCAACAAACGCTCTATGTTACCCCTCCATTCCAATAATCTCTATTCAATTGCAATTCTTGTTACACCAGTAGATCCCTCGCCCCCCTCCCGGCTACCCAATTGATAGTTGATTCTGGATAGATATTCACTAGCTAATGTACAGAAATAGTCACGCGAAAAGAGCGTGTATACTGAGTAGAGAGATATTAACCTATTTCGTTCATATACCCTAACTAGAGAGTATGTTGAAGATATGTTACCTCCCTCTCCCGATTCATCTGAAAAAGTAGGATTTTCACTTCCATCAGTTCTTTCTACAGGTACATCGAAAAGGATCTCTAAACGGTTTGAAATAATCTTATCAAGATCGAAGTATGCGCCATTTTGCATCTCTGATTCCTCGTCAAGTATTCCACCAAATGATAGATCTCCTCTCGATAGAAAGGCTTTC
The DNA here is from genome assembly GCF_047967505.1 of Dipteris shenzhenensis. NCBI lineage: Eukaryota > Viridiplantae > Streptophyta > Polypodiopsida > Gleicheniales > Dipteridaceae > Dipteris > Dipteris shenzhenensis. Next base: position 38,004 of record NW_028239841.1, on the reverse strand, counting down.
CTAGGTTCCTCGCTACTACTACCAATTCTTACCTTACTGGAAATCAAATTCGATTTTTTAACTCTTAAAAGAAATCCAGTCAGTCGGTTTCTTGATTCATTTATTAGTTGTGAATAGGCGTGTAGAATAGAAAATTCCCCCTCATTTCCGTGGGAATCTAACCCCAATAATTGGAAGAACCACTTACGATTCTAGGAAGAATCAATACATTTATTGGAATCATTTTCTGCTATTCCCGCTACAGAAGGGGAGAAAGGATCTCCCAACAATAAAGGAGAGTCGAGTGTAAAATGCCGACAATCTCTCTCTACTTTCCATAAATGAGATATTCTTCCGATACCGAAAGACACGGAATTCTTATATCATTCTTCTGCCAAATATGTCTTAATAGGAGTTCCATCGGCGGTGGGACCCATACCTAGTTCATGTATAGATGATTCTGTTGAAAAGCCGTGACTCACCGCCTCTGGAGAATCATCAGTGGATATTGCTCTTTCCTCCGGAGAGTAACTGCCTACAAAGCCATTTCCAGATCTTTTCATTGAATCATATTCTGGATTTCTCTCCTCACTTCAACTAGATAAACAAGTATCTTCGATAGGTATCTCCTTCCCAACCTTCTGATTTCTGGAATCAGACTCATCCCTTGAGTTGCTATGAAAAGCCTCCAATTCTCTAGATGTCTCTATTTGTGAGGAGACATACTTCGAGAAACCACAGGAAATTTCTAGTAATATACTTGGTACCTCAGTGAGTAATTGATTATCCGATAGATAATCAAGTTCGATAAATCTCTTTTCTAAGAGAGATCTCGTTAGATTCAATTCGCGCTCATCCTTATTCCATGGAGAAGGACTTTGGTGACAGGAATGCCACATATAAAAATCGGCGTAATCCCGGAATAGTGTCCAACTCCCCTCGTCAATGGAATTTAACCAATCTCTTATATCGCTATAGGATAGGGATACACCATCACGAGATGACATTGTATTCTTATGGGGTGGAAATAGAGACAAATTGGAGACCCTTCCGCTCGGAATAGAACGGTGATTCATCTCCCTGCCGATCTACTGAATCCCTGGATTCGAGTAACATTTTGTCCCAAAAGTCCGATATTACGGGAATGAAGGAATCGCTTCTTAATGTTGCTGTTTGTAGCCAATTAACCCTTTGCTTGTCATGGATTTTCCGGAGAAGTAACGAATCAGAATCATTTTAGTAACAGTCATCCTTACGAAGTATCACATTTATATAGAATTCAAAAAACTCATTTGAATCTTCTAGATTCTTATCCCCCAGTGATTTTTCAATCCTCTCAGTCACATCTCTGGATATATTCTTGATGGGGAGTGGATCCCTCATCAGCCGGACCCTCCATCCATCTGAAACCGAAGGATCCATCGCACTATATATGGGAACTTGCGGTTCTTCCCTCGTCGAAGTTGTGGAAATATTTCCGTTTGAATCCGAATAGTAAGAATTACGTGTCTTTCCCTTTCTATCCTTTTCAGCAGGTGAGCATCTTATTGATAGAGAAAGAGGATAGAAGGATTCAACAGAATTTGTTGCTGGTTTTTTTACTACTCCACCAGTTCTATTAATTAGTTTCGCTAGATCTATAGAACCTCCTTCGATCAAATTTCTCTCACCTGAACGATGCATAGGAATTGGTATTGTTAGTAACATCAGGATTCCCGGAGTCACGCTATTACCCCGCTTCATTGAATCGCGCAGATTCCGTAAAAAGATTGAACTCAGAATTCATAAGTCAAATAATTTGATGGAGGGTTCATAACTGGAGAATAGACCAATTAGAAATTCCCCTAGATCTTGATTTTTCAATGATTCAAATGAGTAGTGGAATCCATCGGTTTCTGCTAACTTCGGAACTTCAGAGAATAAATCTGGACTTCTTACTTTTTCTTCTCCCACTTCTCTTACCTCATGATCTCTCTTCACTTTATCTATATGTGGTAGATACTACCCACCTCTCACATTCCATTATATAGATAATATCGAAAGATTCAAGGCCCAATGGAGTGAGTACTTTCGATGTGGTGATTTGTGGGTGTATTCGTACCTACCTGAAGCTGTCTCGGGAATCTCGAATTGTTGAAGAAACCTATCTATGTCTTATCTATCTCCTCATCAACTTATTTTATTCCGAGTGATAAAGACGAGTTCTCCAACCTGATGGGCGAACGACGGGGATTGAACCCGCGCGTGATGGATCCACAATCCATTGCCTTGATCCACTTGGCTACGTCCGCCCCCTACTTTCCCTATTCAGCTTTCTTAACTGGGAGAGAACAAGATCTACTAGGGTCATTCATTCGATGCGCGTACGTATTATTCGTCTATATATTAATACAAGAAAAAATATGTTAGGTGAAAAATGTATTCTCAATCTATTCCAGTGGGTACGGGACTACAAGCGTTCCGCTAATCAGAATGAGAATATCTTTGATTCCCATTCTCTGTAATCCTAGAAGGGTGTTTCAAAGATTCCCCAGAATCCAAGATTGGAAACTGATAATTGTAAGATTATGGCGAGATATTACTATTATTTCTATTCATTCCATCGGACGAATCTCCATTAAATACCAAACCTTATGCGAGGTTTGGTATTTAGTGATGCTGCACGACCAGACAGGTATTATCCGTTTACAGAAGGAGCTTCAACAGAAGCTAAGTCTAGAGGGAAATTATGAGCGTTACGTTCATGCATAACTTCCATACCTAGGTTAGCACGGTTGATGATATCAGCCCAGGTGTTAATAACACGACCTTGGCTATCAACCACGGATTGGTTGAAGTTAAAACCATTCAAGTTGAATGCCATGGTGCTGATACCCAAGGCAGTAAACCAGATGCCTACTACGGGCCAAGCGGCTAAGAAGAAGTGCAGAGAGCGAGAATTGTTAAAGCTGGCATATTGGAAGATCAAACGGCCAAAATAACCGTGAGCAGCTACGATGTTGTAGGTCTCTTCCTCTTGACCGAACTTGTAACCTGCATTAGCAGACTCATTCTCAGTAGTTTCTCTGATCAAACTAGAAGTTACCAAAGAACCATGCATAGCACTGAATAGAGAGCCGCCGAATACGCCAGCTACACCCAACATGTGGAAGGGATGCATAAGGATGTTGTGCTCAGCCTGGAAAACGATCATGAAGTTGAAAGTACCAGAAATTCCTAGGGGCATACCGTCAGAGAAACTTCCTTGACCGATTGGGTAGATCAGGAACACAGCGGTAGCAGCTGCAACGGGAGCTGAGTACGCAACAGCAATCCAAGGACGCATGCCTAAACGGAAACTAAGTTCCCACTCACGACCCATGTAGCAAGCTACACCAAGTAGGAAGTGAAGAACGATCAGTTCGTAAGGACCACCATTGTATAGCCATTCATCAACGGAAGCTGCTTCCCAGATTGGGTAGAAGTGTAAACCGATAGCTGCAGAAGTAGGAATGATAGCACCGGAGATAATGTTGTTTCCGTATAGCAAAGAACCGGAGACAGGCTCACGAATACCATCGATATCTACAGGGGGAGCTGCGATGAAAGCAATGATGAATACAGAGGTTGCGGTTAATAAGGTGGGAATCATTAAGACACCGAACCATCCGATGTAAAGACGGTTTTCAGTGCTGGTGATCCAGTCGCAGAAGCGACCCCATAGGCTTGCGCTTTCGCGTCTTTCTAAAGTTGCGGTCGTGGTAATTTTTGGTTTTCGAAACGATTGGTGATTACCCAAGCTGATGAGCCTGTTGATCCATAGTATATCACAGAATCCCACCTGTGTCAACTAATCTAATATTGATTGAATATCCGAAGAAACGGGAAGACTTCCCTTTGTTTTCGCACGATACTTCTTCAAACCTTGACTCTCTTTTCAGACGCATTTCCCTTTTATTATCATAAACCACGGGAAAGTCAACGTTAGTTCGGCTCCTCGAGTACATCATGGGAGATGCCAGCTTTGCCTTAGATGTACTACGACTCAATCATCGATTCGAGGTGAGGGACATACAGGATAAATATCTGCTGGCGTTGCCTGACATCCCCCCCCCCCCCCGAGGTGAGTAGTCCGCCCCAGGCGGAGATAGTTGAGAATGGTGGGAGTCGCGGGGATGCGGGCAGTGCCAATCATGTCGATCATGTCGATTGTGTCGATTGTGTCGATCATTCTAGTCATGTCGATCATGTCGATCATGTTGATTGCGTCGATTGCGTCGATCACTTTGGTCATGTCGATCATGTTGATCATGTCGATGATGTTATGGACTTTACGATTCGACACTAGTCTTTCTCTTTTTCATGAGGTACTATACCAGTGACAAAATTTCCCCTATGACTTGGATATTCTTTCTCCCATTATTTAATTTCTGCTTATCCATATGCTTCTGGCGTATCTTGATTCCTAATACCCTGCGCTCCGGAGTAGAAGGTTTCAATCCACCAATAAGAGGTTGTGGATTGAAACGAACCCGGAACTAACGGAAATGGGCAAAAGCCTTATTAGCTTCTGCCACCTTGTGAGTCTCCTCCTTCTTCCGTACAGCACTACCAGAATTTCTGGCAGCATCCATTAATTCATCACTTGATCTTAAAGCCATACTTCGACCTGAACGTTTTCGACACGCGATCAATAACCATCGGATAGCCAAAGCTCTTCCTTCTGCAGGTACTACTTCAACGGGGACTCGATAAGTCGATCCACCTACACGTTTGGATTCTGTTACTATATCGGGAGTTACCCTACGTATTGCTTGTCGCGGGACAGACAGTGGATTCTTATTCGTCTTTTCCTTAATCCGCTTCATAGCCTGATAGAGAATCTGATAAGCCAATGATTTCTTGCCATCTTTAAGAATACGATCAACCAACATGTTTACTAATCGATTACGATAAATCGGATCCGATTCTATATTTTTCTTTTTGTTCGCTACATTGCTCCGGTGTAACATGAGTTTACAGATATGTCGGATTCCGATTCTATCTCGACTGTATCTTAGAATCTTATTTGGGCTTTTTCACTCCATATTGTAGGGTGGATCCGCCGGTTAGTCGAGGATCTCCCCCCAAACTGCACGTGCGACTTTCATCGAATGCAGCTTTCCATATGATTGAATAGAAAGTCTTGAAGTAAGTTCGGGTTACTTCAATGAATCATATTTACTCATTAGGCATTGAGTATCCGTTTCCTCTTCATCATCCCACGAATAGGAGAAGGGAAATCCCGTATTTCATTTATCTCACCAAGAATGTCCGTGGGTTTATTGATCCAATTACCAAATGTTCACAAAACCTCCACTGAATCTCCATAATCGTAGTCCGAACTCGTTCTGAGAGAGAGAAGACATTCGAAGATTTTCCAAATAAATGGGAGTCCGGGTAAGACTCAACTTACTGGAATGCAATACCCTGGACACCGAGTTGTTTCACACGAATAAGATAATAATCAATCTCCGTAATAGCAGGCTTCGGTCCCCTGGCAACAT
>NW_028239841.1:0-22500 GCF_047967505.1 Dipteris shenzhenensis | reverse complement strand
CCTAAACGTCCCTTCCCTCTCAGTGGTAAGTAGGCAAGCAAAGATTGTGATTCCGGGCGCGGACGCAGAGCTGAAGCTGTGGGACTTGATCCTTCGCAAAGGCATGACTCTCTCGCCAAAACGGAATGATATATGACCTGACTCTTTCGTATAGTAAGCCTGATATTTAGTAGTCTCCAGCAGTAGCTTCTACAAGTAATTCATTGGTTCCCCCTCGAGTTGAATTCCCCGTTGGGAATAGTCCCGATTGGGACTCCGGAACGGGGTATTGTCACGGATCCACACCGACAGAACATCCCCCCCTGTGGGGGGAACCCCATCGGGAAGAATTCCCGGGGGTGGAATCTCCGGTTTTACAATCTAGTAACAAGTCGAGCGAGTAGAAGCCTTCGATACATCTAGACTCCGACGAGGACAAAACAAAGATTGATTGATTTGCTTATCCCAACCATTCAGTACTCTGGAGTAGGGATTCTCGAAGAAGCGACGCTAGACTCGGATCCTTAGAAGCATTAGATTGGCCAAGAGAAGGGAGGGTATGGAGTCTTCTATCCATTATTAGAGCTTAAAATAGGCATGATATTGAATCCTCTATCGGTTGATCGACTATATGGTTATAGTCCCGATTCGGCATACGGGTGTGGGAGAACTACCTCATTACTGAGAATCTCGAATGTGGATAATGTAAATCTTCAAAGATACTATCGGTTTCTACGATATATATTATGAGGAGGTACCTCCCCCTCCCCTGACGTAAGTGAAGTATTATCCCTATTGAAGGGAGGTACATCATCTAGACTATCTTCTATCCTACTGGAAATGGATGAATCTCCCCGGGTGGGATTTGAACCTACGACCAATCGGTTAACAGCCGACCGCTCTACCGCTGAGCTACCGAGGAAAGTGGCAGATGATTCAATCCCATATACTTCCAGAGACTCTTGTTCCTTGAGCCGCCCCTGATCTGCAAGACGTTAACCACTCGAAGACCCAAAGCTTTCTTCGAGACTTCATGAACCTCGCGTACACCCTAACTCTCATTATAGGAAGAAGCAGTAATGATAGCAATCCCTTTTGCCTTCTCGGATAGAGCCTACGAATCGGGGGGGGGGCTGGTGTGGAAGATCTCGGTCATGGTTGATCTTGGTCGTGATTGATCGCCCCCCCCCAACCCCAAGATGCATATCGATCGATCACCAATCACTAGTTTCTATTTCTCCTTTTCCGGAAAACATAGTAGAATAGTCACAGGATACTTATAGAGGTATAAGGAATATCTTGGAAAGGGAGAAGAAAAAACTCTTAGGAGACAAGAGAACACGAAGGCAGTTAGCAGTAGAATAATACCAATCATCAATCCGAATGAATAAGATGATACTCTCCCGCCCTCCCCATATCTTGCGCTTTCTCCACCTATGGAACTCAAAATACCGGTGCCATTAATAATTCCGTCAATTACCCATTGGTCGAAAAGAAGAGTTAACTCACCCAGGAATCGAATACCTCTCACTAGAAGGATATCGTAGTAATGATCGATGTAACCCCGGTTGTGTGACCAGTCCCCAATGAGACGGTTAAATGAACCCATAGATTGTTTGGCAAAAGGATCAATATCACCGCCAAGGTTGTGTGTGAGAGGATATCGGTCCATAAATCACGTAGGAGATAGATATTCCGGCTAGTGATAGACCAACCGAACCTGCTGAATCTATTAGCAATTGTACCAAATTTTCGGGATTGTTGTTGTCCTCTGAAAAGCCTGCAAGGGGAGTTAACCACTCGGATAGCAAATCGGGACCAGTTTCTCCTCCAGCGAGATTGACTCCTATTGATCCAACCAACGAAGTTGGTATCGACAGTACTACTGAAGGCAATACCATCGAAACGTCTGATTCCTTAGGATATAGAGACTCAGAACGAATATTGGACTCTGCAGAAACTTTTCTATCGACTGAATCTCTTCCCCGTCATAACCTCCTGCTGAATCGACTCCTTCGTCTCGCGGGGGTGGAGGAACATCATACCCATCTCCACTCGTTGCTATCGTTTTGGTGATACTCCGAATGACACTATTCATAGAGGAATGGGATGAATTGGTACCGCCACCGGCGCGTAGATTCCCCTCAAACGTGAGGAGATAGATGCGGAACATGTAGAAAGCAGTTGGAACTGGCTGTGAATGAGGCTATACATCCGGGGGGGAAAGGAACGTAGCCAACTCTTTGCAATAATTTCATCTTTGGACCGGAAACGAGCTAGAGGTGGTATACCACAGAGAGAGAGAGTACCTGAAAGAAAAGTGATTCCAGTAATTGGCATATATTTTCGCGAACCACCCGTGGGAGACATATTTTGACTTCTATTGGGAGAGTATCCGACAACCCTTTCCATCGAATGAATTACTGAACCGGATCCGGGAAATAGCAAAGCTTTGGGATGGGCATGTGTAATGAGGTGAAACAACGAAGGTTTATAAGCACCGAGACCTAGAGCCAGCATCATGTAGCCCAATTGAGACATAGTAGAATAAGCTAAACCATTCTTGATATCCTTCTGGGCAAGAGCTATCGTCGCTCCCAGTAGAGCCGTTATTCCGCCTATCCAGGAGATAACATTCATGCTTAGAGGTAAGGTTTCAAACAATTCAAGCATTCGAGCTACAAAAAAAATTCCCGCAGCTACCATAGTAGCGGCGTGTATAAGAGCCGAAATAGGTGTGGGTCCTTCCGTTGCATCGGGCAACCATACGTGGAGTGGGGATTGTGCAGATTTAGATACCGGACCCAAAAATGGTAGAGGAGCACATGTATTGGCAAGGGAGGAGCCGGCGCTGTTGTTATCAATCAACTCACTAAATCAATCACACGATTCGCGGATCTCGAAACTACCAGTTATCCAATACGTACCTAATATACCCAATAATAATCCGAAATCTCCTGTACGATTAGTTGCAAAAGCTTTTGGCAGGCATTAGCAGCACTGGTCGTGCGAACCAAAAACCTATCGGCGAGTAAGAGCACATCCCTACTAATTCCCGAAAAACATGAATCTGTATTGGATTGGGACTGAACATAATCCTGACGTGGAGGCAGTGGAGAAACTTAAATAGACGGGAAACCTTACGTATCCCTAGTCGTGACGCATATGACTATCACTGTAAATCATAACCAAGACACCTATGGTGGTGACTGATATCGACGTAATGGAAGTAAGTGAATCAACTGAAAATCCTATCTTTGGAGAAATATCGTCGTTGGGAATCCATGACCATGAGTATTCAAAAGTGGAGCGACCAGTAACTTGTTGCCAGAATGTTGCGATAGAGACGGACATAGCTGCGGCTAATGAAAGAACACTGAGCATAGCACGTATACGACGAAGGCTCTTAGTGGCTTTTGGAAAAAGAAACGATGCCAATCCGATCAAACCAGAGGTTACGAATGGGCGTGAGGGGACAATCCAAGCACATTCATAAGATAATTCCATAAACATATTTAACCCGGGTTGGAACTCTTTCTGTCAATAGTTGTCAGATATATGGAGCGTCGAAGAATGGAATATATATGGACAGGTGAGATCACGCGTATCAAACCGAATAATCCATTTGTTTTCTCGTTCTGGTGCGAGCCCGGCGTCGAGACTTGACAGGAATCAAATGTGTCGGAGATACTTATCTAGGTTCCATTTTTTGACCCCAAACCGATTGAGTTGTTTTGGGTTATTTTTCACACGACAAGACTATTACGGATAGACATGCAGCAATTGATACTGGAGGAAAACAACTCCGAGTAGAACCGGGGAGATTCTATGATGTTCGTCACTTCGCTCTGCTTGGGCACAACGCATCAGAGTCCAATACGGTAATGTCGATATATCGAGTTTCATTGGTTTGTCACGGATCCAAAATTGATCTCGGACATCCCCGGCTGAGTAACGCAACTGCTAGGGGGCGCGTCTTGCATCCCTGTTTCGAGAGGAAGAAAGTGATACGGAAGATCCATTCTAAGAAGAAGACGCGAAGAATTTGGTTCGATCTGTAGTAGATCCCATTTGCTTAAATGGAAAGGAGTTGGTTGGTTAGCAAATTGTTATCATAAGAAAGTCAATGATTCTTGCTGGGATTCTTTTGCATAGAATGGAAACCCAGTTCCCCCAGTTGTTCCCCTTCTAATGATTCTACGCAATCACCCCCTCCTCATTATATTGATTCTACTCGTACGTATCAACATACTCGTCGCATTCATTTCGATGATAAAACCGAATAGATAGATTTCATTATGGCAGTTCCAAAAAAACGTACTTCTAGGTCGCGGAGGAAGATTCGCAATCATATTTGGAAGACCAAACTAATGAAGTAGCATCGAAAGCTTTTTCTCCAGCTAAATCCATTTTGACTGGACGGTCGAGAAGTTTTTACTATGTGACAAATGAAAAAATTTCTGAAACTGGTCAGTAGTACTCCCCGGTTGTAACAGGAATTGCCGTATCAATAGGACGTGGGTCGGTCGGAATAGATAGTGAACTATTTGTTTGTTGGAACGGGGAAGACGAGATAAGTGATTGTCAGGGAACTTATTGATGAATTTGGATCCCTAGTAAGTAGTACGGGTACATGTTGATATTATTGCGTGACGGTACCGTGCGGTAAATAAATCCAAATACTAACAGAGTTGTATCAATGAATGTTGGTAATAACCACGAGGGGGGGGGGTTACGTGCATGAAGAAGGAGCCCAATCCCTCTCTTCCTTCCTATGATACAAGGGTCTCGATCACGATCATCGATTTATCTCTATCCCTACTACGAATGGGTATGGGTCGATAACACCCAAAGAGAATCGGGAGATAAATCTGCGTTCCCGGAACGGGAACGTCTTCTATTCCGTTTAAAATATGTTCCGACCTCGTTTATCGGAATAGCAGGATTTGAACCTGCGACCTCCATCACCCCAAGATGGCACGCTACCGAGCTACGCCATATCCCGTTATTCCTATACAAGTATAGCGCCGTATACCTAATCAACTATAGACAGGGAAGGTCCCTTGTTGTGCGTGTGTACTCTCCCCCAGGAAGATTGACGATTCACACCCGAAGATGTGATATCATTAATTACGATAAGTATAACGAGTAGCGAGCCGCTATGGTGAAATTGGTAGACACGCTGCTCTTAGGAAGCAGTGCTAGAGCATCTCGGTTCGAATCCGAGTAGCGGCATTTAATTTCAACCTGCAGGCGAGGGCTGTGTCTGATACAACCACTGGGAAAAGCAGTAGGAATAGGGAATTCTCCCCGTTTCGACGTTTAAGGGGTAAACCCGAAATCTCCTGGGAATAATGGGTGGGTGGTACATACTCTCCAAAATCTCACTAATTCACTGGATTCTCCTCATTACGATTCACACGATATAGAGCACATATTCGCTCACATTTCTTTTCTTACGCTTCTTTCCGTCACTCTGTTTCACCGGATGGGGCTGGCTCGCAAGCTCAAGAGACTCATTAGTTTGAGCGTTGGAGGTATGACAATTGCTTTCATCTGTATAACGGGATTTACGACGATTCCGTCGGATTCAACCCAAACATCTACCACCGAGCAATCTACATGAATCATCTATGTTTCTTTCACGGAGCTTCTCCCCAATGCATGTAATTATGAGAATTAGGAGTCGGAACGAATGGTCAGGTGCAGTCACGGCACCAGGTGCCATGTCGACCCATGGATTCGCAACTCTGGGTCTTCTGAGGAAATGCAACAATCCACACCGCTAGTACCTGCTCTGCAACCTCATCGGTTAATGACGCATGTAAGTATGATGCCACTAAGCCATGTGACTTCGTTATGTGGATCTCCATCAGCAACATCTCCACCGATTGCCACCTATGACGCAGAACAATTTTCTATCCCGGTCCAAATCAAGAATTTCCTACCTGGACCCCTCTCCGGGAGTGGATATACACTGCTACGAGCAGGCAGGAAGTAATCCGAGAAACAGTTTTCATCGACTATCCTTGAATTCACGTAGGTGCCGATTGATCCACCAATTGGACCGATGGAGTTATCGAATCATCAGCTTAGGGTTTCCTCTACTGACTGTTGGTATTCTCTCTGGAGCAGTGTGGGCTAATGAAGCGTGGGGATCCTACTGGAGCCGGGACCCTAAGGAAACCTGGGCATTAGTGACTCGGCTGATATATGCTATTCATCTCCATACCAGAATAACTAGTGGTTGGCAGGGGGAAGGGCCTGCTATTGTAGCATCTACAGGATTCTTCATTGCTTGGATTGTTTTCTCAGGGGTTAATCCACCAGGAATCGGTTTACATAATCACGGGTGGCTTACTTAATAATTAGGTAGAAGACCGCTAATTCGATCGGGGGGAGAGATAACAAAAAATGTTACCTCGTCAGATGCTTGAAGTGTTACATGTAATCAATTCGTGATTTGAATCAGAGTCTGCATGAGGAATCGCGCTGTGGATTCCTCACCCAGACATTCATGCAATTACGTCGCCAGCGGCATGGATTCCCACTGCCTTCCCTTATAGGAATTAATACCAGAACCGCTTCCAAGAGTAATCCTCATTGAATAGATATGTTCGACTACCGATCCAAACGATACTGCGTTTTATTGCCCTCTACTATCCCATAAAAGAGTACGGAACCAGGATAGATAGTATTTTGTGATTCCGTAGAGATGCAACCATGTCTGGATACAGACCGATACCGAGGATTGGTAAAGAGAGACAAAATCGATATGAATATTTCCCGCGGTCCGGAATCAACTGAATATGGATCCGAATAGTTGGATATTCTGTATCCGTAGAATATTCGACGTAACATAGATAACAAATTAAATGGGAGTTAATACTGTACCAATCGCTTCGACTACTACAACCGATAACTTAGATATAGATGAATAATGCTGATTAGTCACTATTCCTGGAAATACATCAATTCCCGATACAAACCCACTCATCCCGGGTAATGCAAGGGATGCCATTGAGAAGATACTAAACATAGTAAATATCCTGGGCATTGGGGTAGCCATCCCCCCTAATTGATCGAGATAAAGGGTACGTGTCCTATCGTAACAAGTCCCTGCAAGGTAAAATAGGAGCGGACCTATTAACCCATGGAAATCATTTGTAACACAGCTCCATTAAGACCCGTATCTGTCACGGATCCAATTCCAATTGTTACAAAACCATATGGGAAATTGATGAATACGCTATTCTCCTCTTAAGGTTACGCTGACCCGGCGGAATCAGGGATGCATAAACAATTTGGACTGATCCGAAAGCACCAACCACGAAGCAGGTATGGAATGAGCATGAGGTAATAATTCCATATTAATTCGAATCAATCCATACCCTCCCATTTTTAGTAATACCCCAGCCAGCAACATACATGTGCTGTAATGTGCTTCCCCATGAGTGTCTGGCAACCAAGTATGAAAAGGGAATATTGGCAGTTTCACGGCATACGCCACGAAGAATCCTAGATAAGAAAGCACTTCTAGTGATATAGGATGTGATCTGCTTGCCAAATCTCGGATATTGAAGGAGGGTTCCTGGGTCCCGTAGAAACCCATAGTTAGGGCTCCTATTAGGAGAAAGATAGAACCACCAGCTGTGTATAGAATAGACTTCGTGGCTGAGTAAAGACGTCTCTTCCCACCCCACATACATAAAAGTAGGTAGATTGGGATTAATTCCAACTCCCACATAGGAGAGGAAAGCGAAATGTCTCGAGAAGCAAACAGTCCTATTTGGCCGCTATACATGGCCAACATCAAGAAATAGAATAGACGTGTATTCCGCGTAACTAGCCAAGCTGCTGAGGTTGCCGAAGTAGTGACAAATCCTGTCAGTAGAATGAGACCCATGGAGAGTCCATCAATACCTGAAACTCCGATGGGAATTGATTGAATTTATCCAACTAGAATCCTCCACCAATTGAATGCATTGATCATCGATATGGAAGTGACAATGAAAGATATAAATGATTAGTAGAAATTCCGATATACAAATGCCTGGGGTATACCACCGAACGATCTTATTCCCATTGGAGGGAAGCATTGGAAATAGCGAACCCGCCAGAATCGGAAAAAGAACAATTGTGGTTAACCAGGGTACGTTACTCATCGTGGATGGAAAAATATTTTAGCGGGGGGGAGGGGGGGGGGAATCTTAATACCCCAACTCATACTCAATAGAATTGAGTATGAATCTTTGAGTATGAGTTGGAAAGAAAACGATTCGATTCTTGAATCTCTTTCTTGACCGATGAATCAATAAGCTAGACCCATACTACGAGTCGTCTCAGCTCCCGGATAGACGCGTACACTCGAGGAATCTGTTGGACAAGCGGATTCACGTCTCTTACAACCTACACAGTCTTCTGTTCTAGGAGCAGAAGCAATTTGATTGGCTTTACACCCATCCCGGGGATCGTTTCCAATGCATCTGTCAGACAGGCTCTTACGCATTAGTGCAACCAATACATGTGTCATAGATCTTTACTGAATGTGCCGTCGAATTTGTTCACTCCTATTGGATTGACGTGTCAAAGATATTCTCCTGTTGGGGTTGTTGAGGTGTACCTACCCTCCCCCCTGCCCCCTACCCCTTATTTTCCATTCAATCAAATCTAAGATTTGTATTGATTTGGTTTTCCGCATCTACCTACATAGACACTCCGTGGGTGGAACTCTCCCATCATCCTCGTGAAATGAATGGGTTCTGCAATATGGGGAGGGACGGTACAAGACAATTTTAAGGAACGGGATAGGTAGGGATTCAGATAGGTATGACATAATTTTTCGGAATGAAATGCAATTGTTAGGGGAAAACGACAGCATTACCAGCTGGATGTGATACACCTGCATTGAATAGCGATTCGCCCAAATAAATAGCGTCATCGACGAATCAATTACCATTTTAACAAATCAAATTGATCGATACGAGTCGATCTTCTATTACGCTGGATGACCGAAGCAATGGATAACCCAATAGCAGCTTCGGCAGCTGCAACGGCTATTACGGATATTGAAAAGATTCCCCTTCATTTGTTCATTGTCAAAGAAATTGGAGAATGCTACGAGATTTATATTAATGGCATTCAGAATCAGCTCAAGACAATCAGTGCCCTAATCATGTTTCGACTCGTGATTGATCCGGAAAAGCCAACGCGATAGGGAAAAGCACCTAGAATCAGTCCATGTTCGAGCATGATGTATTAACCCCCGGAAACTTAATTGGTTAACCTACGAGATGAGTTTACGAGAAGTTGTAATTAATTAGAAAGATGGGGAGTCATCTCCAGACGACGAAGCAGGTTCTTCGTCGGGTCTGGTTATTCCTTCACCAGAGCCATTGTAATCGCCCCTACTGAAGCCACTAGGAGGAGGATAGAAAGGAGTTCGAATGGAACCAGAAATTGTGTTAAACAATTGGTATCCAATTCGCTGGATGTTGTTTTTTGAGACTCCCCCCACAACATCCTCGATGGGTCCGATTGGATTTATATCAGACCATTTCGTATCTCGAATTGTAGTGGTTGATAAGATAGATAGACCCGTACAAGCTCCTAAGGCAATAGTATCTCCCATATTCCAGGAAATGGTTGAATTGGAATCTACTGGTTCGTCAATAACCGTTACGGCAGACACGATCGAAACATTTATAGCTCCTACATAGATAGGCGATTGTGCGGCAGCTACAGAATCTGCATTCGGTACGAGATATGGGAGAGATATACAGATAAACACCAGTCCCGATGAAGAGGCGGAATAAACTATATTAGCAGATAATACCACTCCTACACTTCCCAGTAGAATACCTAATTCGATTAGTATCAAGACAGATTCATAAATTGATTCAGGTAGATTCATTATGCCCAGTTATTTTGATTCTCCCATCTCACTATATTACTATTCAATAACGACGTGTATGTGTGTGACCTACTTATGTAGACACACCCCCCCCTATTGGTAGAAATAATTGAAGGAGGATATCTCTGCATAGCAGAGATATCTCGATATTGAATCATCTCGACTTACTATTTTTCTAACCAGGGAGTCGGTCTATCTTCCAAACTTCAGACGGAGATTCAATTGACACCACGAGTGACAGTTCGATTATTGGGATCTCCTTTCGTGACTCCCCCAGATGAATAACTCAGAGTTGGAACTACTTGAATTGCGGAATCCTGGGAGACAGAGAGGGGCAAACGTCCCGGAGCCATTTGATCATAATTTGATTCGTGACGATCATAAGTCGAGGGTTCATACTCCTCAGTCATTGACAAGCAATTTGTTAGGCGGTATTCGACACAATTCCCACAGAAGATACGAACTCCGAAATCAATGCTATAACTTCTTAATCGTTTTTTTCTGATGCTTCTTATCAATCTCCGTCGACGACAGGCAGGTTAATCCAGACATACTCGGACACGTACCTCACAAGCAATGCATTTGTCAAATTCAAAATGAATTCGTCCACGAATCGTTCGGATGATATAAGTTTCTCGTAGGGGTATTGGATAGTCACAGGTAAACGATTCAGATGGTCTAGAGTAACCGCAAAACCTTGACCAGTATACCTCGCAGCTCGTATTGCTCGTTGACTATAATCCTGGAATCCAGTTACCGTGGGAAACATGTGATAGATAATCCTGGGGGAGTTCCTTAGTTTCTAGAGATTGGATAGATTAAAATCGGGGTGACATTGATGTAAACTATGAGGGGAATATCTCATTTTAGAGATGGTAGTCGAAACGAAGCTGTCAGCAACGGATTTCCCGGAGCAACGGGCAGAAGAGATTTCCCAGCCGAGATCTAGTAATTGGTCTATTCTGACTCTAGGTAATGTCCATCTCGTTGCGATAGAAATGAATAGGAATAGATAAGACTTGGCTGATGTGGTAATGACACCTGTTACTGCATCGAAATAATCAAAGGATTCACTGCTGAGAGTCCGAAAGGGAAAAATTTGCCCTAATTCTTGAAGAAATGGAATTGGTGAATCCCATCCACCCGGATAAAGGGACTGTTACAACGACGAGGAAACCAATGAATTTGGGTAAGAAAACTAGAATGAACCCAGATTTTATACCTGAATATTCGGTTTGATAACCCGCTACCAGTTCCTCCTCCGCCTCTGGTAGATCAAATGGCAACCTTTCACATTCTGCCGATGGGGATATGAAGAAAGCTATAAAGCCTATAGGTTGACGCCGCAGATTCCATCCCAGAAAACCATACTTAGATTGTGTTTCAACTATGTCAACCGTACTTAAGCTATCAGATAATTATAGTCGACGGTACAATTGCTATTACCACCTCTGATTCGAAACCGTACATGAAATTGGGATTTCATACGGCTCCCCATAAGTCACCCGAGAGGGGGATTGGTAGTTAATCACTTCCTTTGCGCGACACCCCCCTGGGAGCGTCCCAATCTCAACCAATGGGATTCTGTTTGCTACAGGGAGTGATAGCTTCTGAATCCATCTCAACCTTTTCAGTTATTTTTTGATATAATTCGGAATCTTCCACCGTTTCTCGGTGGAATGGGATTTACCGATACTTCTTTTATATCTCCACATAGATGGATCCCTACCTATCTTTATTTCAGCCGAGAAGAGGATTAGCCTGAGGATTCCTATGATCCCAATCCTCTTGAGACTACTACGTAAAGGAGATACTCGCATATATCAATAATTTTTTCCGCCAGGGGCAGAAAAATCAAACCGTTGAAAGGATTACTTCGTTCCGGATAGTCATAATCTAAGTAGATAGGAATATACTCGGGATGGGATTTTCAAGATGTACTACCTAGTCATCCCTACCGAGGCTAAGTCTTTATCCAATTAAAGAGAAAAGAGATTTTATTATGCAACTTTTTTCTCCACCCTTCTCACAAATCTCTTGTGTATATTAGGTGTTCCTGACCATCCACTCCCGCTCAATCCCGGAAAAGAGGTTCAGTCCCTTCTTGTCCCCGCTTCAGGCCCTGTAAATCTATCCCGTACCTGGGGGCAAACAGTGTTTACTGCTCGGACATGCTTTCACTCCCGTACATGGGGGATGGGACTCGATTCACTCGCTGCAAGACGCTGTTCGATCTCACCCAGATGACTATCCAGTTGTTCTGTCAAATCAGTGAAAGATTCTTCATTCCGAATCTCTATATCGGAATAACCTCTTCCCATCAATCTTATTCAGCGAGTCGCACGTGGGGATATGGATAGTACACCATGGGGCTGGGGGTATTTCGTAACTAATTGATTGAGCAGCAGCTCTAAGACCACCTGGAGGGGAATATTTATTATTTGAACCATATCCTGCCATAAGTAGCCCTAGGGGAAACGATACTTGAGATGGCGATCCAAGAGAAAGCACCTATACTCAGATCAGCTAGAATAATGTGCTGCCCGAAGGGTATCACCAAGTGGCTTTATAAAGACTGGTATGACTACCACAGCTGGTCCAATATTGAATAGCCAAGTATCGCCCCTGGCTGGAACAATATCTTCCTTCAGTAGGAGCTTGACTCCATCGGCCAGGGATTGGATAATTCCCAAAGGACCTGCATATTCAGGTCCGATACGCTGTTGTACCCCGCAGATACCTTTCACTCGAGCCGTACGATAACTAATACTCCTACTGTAATTCCTACGATAAGGGTGGGAATGGAAATCAGAATCCAAATCAATTCGGAAGAATCTCTCGAAACTCCCAATTTGTGAAATAAGTCAATCACGCGTTCCTCGAATTTTTTGTACCAATTGCCGTTTCGGCGATCAACCTCCCCCATGATGATATCTATACTACCTAATATTGTCGTAATAGTCGGCTAGTTTCATTCCTTCTACCAATTGAGAGAGAATTTGCAGATTTATGAAGCCAGGCGGACGAATCTTCCGTCTCCGGGGAGAAACACTATCATCTCCAATCAGAAATATCCCTAATTCCCCTTTGGAGCTTCCACCCTTACGTAATGCTCCTGCTCAGGTAATTTGAAAGTGGGAGAGGATTTCTTACCGACAAATTGATAGTCAAAATCATTCCATCCCATTTCCTTTCGTTGCTGACTAAGGCGTCGAGATTCCAAATTTTCATATGGACCCTCCCGGAAGGAGTCTCGAGGCCTGTTGAATTATTCTTATGGATTCTCTCATCTCGCCGATTCGTACCAAATAACGGGCCAATGAATCTCCTCCTGTTTGCCATTGGATCCGCCAATCCGATTCGTCATAACATTCGTAGTGATCCACCTTGCGAAGATCCCATTGAATCCCCGAGGCTCGCAACATGGGTCCGGATAAGCCCCGATCTATAGCTTCTTCCCTACCAGTGACACCTATCCCCTCCACTCGTTTCAGAAATATAGGATTATTTGTGATAAGTCGTTCATATTCATCGACTTTTGAGAGGCAATAGTGGCAGGAATCCAAACATTTAAAACATTTATCTAGCCACCCATATGGTGAATCTACGCTACTCCCCCGACGCGGAAATAATTATGCGTCATTCACATACCCGTAGCAGACTCAAGTAAATCATAAATCATTTCCCTTTCTCGAAATGTGTAGAAAAAAGGGGTTTGTGCACCGACATCCGCCAGAAAAGGTCCGAGCCATGACGGGTGGGGAGCTATTCGACTTAGCTCGAGCATAATAACTCGTATGTAACTAGCTCTTCTCGGTATTTGAATATTTGCCAACTTCTCCGGCGCATTCACTGTTATTGCCTCGGTAAACATGGTGGCTAAATAATCCCATCTCGTCACGTGGGAGATACTGCAGAATCGTCCGGTTTTCAGCAATTTTTTCCATCCCTCTATGTAAATAGCCAAGTATTGGTTCACAACCAACGACATTTTCACCGTCTGGAGTAACAATAAGTCGAAGGACACCGTGCATCGACGGGTGGTGGGACCCATACTCACTATAACTGGATCCACTTTCGTAGGAGGTATACCCATGAATTATGTTCCTGGTAATTTTTGCAGACCCTAGCTTCGTAGAACTGGATTTCTATAAATTGGAATCGGCGTCTCTTCAATCTCCGAATACCCAAGTTGCTTATTATGTTATCGTATAAAGTCGGATCCTTTTTGGATGAAGAATTAAGAGACGCTTGCGTCTTCCCAATAATTTCCACAAACCCCTCTGAGAGAGTAATCCTTGGAATGTGATTTCAAATGAGAAGTGAGTTTCGAGACTTGATCGGTCAAGTAGCATATTTGAGACTCAGCAGACCCTGTATCCCCTTTCTCACAAATCAACGTCGAATTGGTAGATATAGCCTTATCCGTAATAGTAGTAATAATAATTGTTTATCGAATTCATTGTATAGGATTTGCCTACTAATTCGGGTAGTATTGGTCCGAGCGAGGGAGATGAATACTCCTATAATCGGGGAAATCGTCACTCAATAGATTCGGTTATCGGTGGGAATTTGTTTCCCACCAACGAGTAGTTACAGCTCCGCATCTGATAAGTAAGGTAGGTATCTGCCCCTCCTTCTATCACACACTTGATTGAGATTACCAAGATGTTAGTAATATTAGTCGAGCAAATTAATTAGTCGAGCAAATTGTCGAATCTACGTATTCTCCCCCCCGTCTCAAATAATGGGATACATGCGTATTCTGGGCGTGGCAAATCGACTTCCATTATTTGTGTCGAAGCGGAATCTGTTCATACAAGCTAATTCTTCTAAGCGATAACTGGGCCAAAGGAAACGTTTGATTTTCTGAGTCCCACTCAGGTCGCTAGACTCTTCACTCTTGTTCATCCATTCCACTCCAGAAGGGTAGCCCAAAGGGTCCCTTTCGGATTTCACGGAGCTCAAAATCAATAGGGATCTGAGAAATCGCGATTTGCGACGATGTCTCGGAAGCAGGAGATCTTCGATGTTATGGAGATAGGAGCGATTCCTATTCCTCTCCCCATTGATGAGTGACAAACGCAGCATGCACCCGCCAAATATATTTCTATTCAATCTTCTTTTGAATCTGTTTCGAAATTTCAGTGGGATACTAACCATTTTATACATGAGAATCTAATCATCGAATATTCGCGGTAAACGATGGGCTGAAATAACAAACAAATCATCTAGAATCTCGCGTTTCTCTTCGTTGAGAAAAAGATTCAACAAATCGCAATCTATACCCATATTGACACAGAAGGAAGTAAGATCCTGCTCATTTTCTAATACGTTGATGAGAGATATCAAATCCCTCAGTCTTTATAATTCTCTTTCTAATGCTTCGGATTCCCATTTCCATTGAAAAATATAATAGTGACTCCCCCTCTCTCTTAGAAGTATTTCATCCGAATCAATCTCTTCTTCCTGTAACCCGTAATCCGTGCCTAATCTCTGAAATCTTTCATTTGGGGTAGCGGGAACCCTCTCCCACAAAATAGAAGTCCCAGGTACAAATTTCGATCTTGTTTCGTATACATCCTTTGCTTCCGCGGGATCCGGAATTACCCACAACACCAAATCGGATTTCGGATTCAACTCACGTTCCGGATCAAGTATTCGTGGATGAGAAATTCCCTTCCCTGCAATAAGTTCTCTGATACGATTCCCTAAACGAGTTTCCCTTATCGCCGCATTCCACCCCGCCGGAAATTTTTGTATATCTACATCTCGTGAGGAATCAATAAAACTATGTAACAAATAACTGTATTTACGACGTTTATTGATATTTCTCACTCGATCTCTGAGGAAAGGGGTTTCAGTATATATGGAATAATCGTTTTGTCTATCACGAAATACATATTCATGCTCGGCGAGAAAACTTCCCCCGATGCTTCTGAATCCATATAAATTTTCGATGTCCGATCTCCATCTCTTCGGTGCAATTTTTTGCCATAACTCCAATGACAGGTTGTACTTGTCGGGACAGCCTAACAAACTCCCCAAATCATTTGCATTCAATTCCCAAAGTTGTTTGGAAAGTCCCCGCATCGTAGCAAAATTATTAATATGTTCATCGATACCATACCCACGTACAATCCCGCCAGTTCTGTCATCGGGACATCCCACGGAATCGCTCTTTCCCCCGTCATGTTTACCGCCATCAAAAAATTCTGGGGTTTCCCCTCCCCCTTTCGGATAACAACCATGATCACCGCGCGGATAATTCCAATCTTCCGAAGCATCATCCAGATTCTCATTATCCTTACATCCCTTCCGGTTATCGAGATACCCCGCATCCTTGCTATCTTCCGCAATTTCCATCAAAGAATCCAAATCCAGGTTGTTTTTCATGCTTACATGCCACAGAATGTCGTGAATGTGCGCCTGAGACGGTAATCCTATAGATTGATTATCGATAACTCGCGGTATTCCCTCCCTAATTCCGGAAATAGCTAGAATTGGGTGGTTTGCATCCCCATGAACCCCACCAACTTGATTCGTCACTTTCACCAGTTGCACCCGAAATCTAGCAAAATTGTCGAGATAATGAGCAAAAGCTCTATTGACTCTTCGAAATAATCCCGCTACTAGTAGAAGATACTTCTCAAACAATTCTGCGACCGATATGCGGGATCTCAAATAAATTCCCTGAATATTGACTAATTTCGTTTGGAATCTCAAAGAACTAGTCAGATTTGTATTAATTAGTCTGTCATCTATTCCCGGTTTACTAAAACGGAGTGATTTGGTGCTACGCCCACCCCCGCCAACCCCTTCGGTTAACAGATTTCTGAATGCATGCATGTCTGATTCGGGTTCGGATTTGGATCCACCAACGGTATCTTTTACTGGTTCATCATCGGTACCCGCAAAGTATCGGGATTTATTATCAATGGGAATTGATGTTTCATCTATTCCACCAGTACCTGGTTCACCGTGTGACGGCCCCTCTTTCCACCCGGTCCCTGTATCATTTGGAATATCTCCCCCAACAAAATCGGTTCCACTCCAATTCTCCCAAATCCCTTCAATTTTACGAAGGAAATTCAATTTCCCCAATGGAAACCTTGCGGATACACCCAATTTGGAGTAGAGACGACGCATTTGCCTAGTCCGCAATGCGAGACTACGTCTCAAAATTCTCATCAATTTCTTCCGGATAGGTTTCCAGAAGGAGGGATCTTTCTTAATAGTTCCAAAAGGTACATCTGTTTGGAATCCCCAAGCTGTTAAATAGCTAGATGGAGATTTTCCTCGCCTCAATCTATTTTTTCTCCCCGATTCCCGAGTCTTGAGATACCTGGGATTCATATCATTTTCCAAAATGGTTGGGCGCCTCCTCCCGCGAGTACGCCAAGGCTTCAACCGGAAAGGATACAAAATCTTTATCTGAAGACCCTCCTTCAACCAACGACCGGGTAAACGAGTGTGTGAGAATCCCTCGCCGTCGTAGGTGCATTTGATGTGGGATTCTTTGCGCCACTCACTCCAATCCTCATCCCATTCGGGAGCTTGAAAAAATAAAATACGACCGAAATTCTTGAGTGTTATCAATACAGGCAGTTTCACATATTTCCGAAGAGTCGATTGCATAACCAATAATAAACCCCGCCCCGTGTGGATGGAACTCACATCGAACCTAGCTGCTATAGCTGGGCGGTCGGATTTCGCTCGCTCCCCCTCTCTCGAGGATGAAAGAGATATTAGTTCCTGTTCGGGTTGGGTACTAGTTTCTCTCCTCGCGTCACCGGCCGATTCCTCAAAATCTACACCAGTTAATTCTCCGGCAGGAAATCGAAACGGAGTGGGTAGTTCCATTAATCTAAAGAAGAGAGGTGAATGTGCCTTATCTTGAAATACTTCCCAAACCAGTGTCTTACGTCTTCTGGAGCGCATAGAGCCTTTTATAGGTTTCCGACGAAAATCAGAGCTTTTTGCAAAACGTTTGACCAGTCTGCGTGTTTTCAGCCGCGTCTTCCCGACGCTGATTGCTAAATTTTTTAACTTTCTGTTACGAATATCAGTTGACCCACCCGCGACATCGAACCTATTATCATATATTAAGTGAGTATTGCGGGCCAATTCCTCCGACAGTTCCTCAATCTCGAGGATCGAACGTATTTTTTGTTTTGAAGAGTCAAGTCTTTCCCCACCAATTAGAGGTACGTCTAGCAAGCGGATCCAATCGAAGGCACCACAATCATCTCTGAGATAGGTGAAGAATAAAGCTAACTCTGTCGGAGATGAAGAAAATTTGAAGACTTGATCCCAAGTTACGGGGGTGGAATCACCCTTCGAAACTGAATAGTTTGTTTCTCCCACAACATCTTCAATCACGGCATCATCCGGTGTTTCGAACATGAAAATAAATATTTGCAAAGCATTTTTAGGTAATGCTTCCCGGGGAAGAGGAATCTCATTGCTTCTCAACTCTTTATACCTGATAGACACCCAATCCCGAATCTTATTACCGGAATTCAATTCATTGGCATACTCGTTGTTGTCAACCGCTTGCGATGCCAATGAATCAGACAGTATCCAGAATGAATCCGAGTTTGGAATCCTAGCACGACATGAATTATTCAAAAATGGATCATAAATCTTAGGTAATTCACCTCCGTTATCAGCCAATCCGGTCCTTCTTTCCATCGCTTTCCAGAAGATAGGCTCGGTGTCTAGGAATCGAATTCGGTCCTTTAACTCATTATTCAAATCCTTGTTTTTCCTGAATTGGTTCAAAATCCAGTCTTCATGCAGATGATGAGCTGGAAGTGGCATATCCGAATCCTCTAACGAGGTTCCTAACTGGTCTCCAAAGATCGACAAACTGGGTAACGCCGTGAGAGCCAACCGCTGTTTTCCACTAGTCAAACATTTGCTGAAAAAGTGATTTGATACTTGCTTCTTCACTAAGCTATCGCCGCCGAATCGGCTATTCTCTATATATCGTAAAGGACGATTTGGTTTGTATGGGTCGAACAAGGACGTGGGCCACGACTTGAAAATCCATAGCATCGAATCTGACAACTCCCGGAGATTGTTATCGAGCAAGACAAGTTCGTCTTCAAAATTCTTGGTGAAGAGAGGTACTGGAGCCTTACCCAAATAAACCAGTACATTAATGAGAACAACAATACTAAAAGTTTTGTAAATGACGCGTTTCATCAGCAGGTAGAGTATGGGTGAATCATATTCTACGCGAACCAGAAGTAATCTGGACAAGTAGCTGAATGACATATGACCGAGTGACCAACCCACGAAACTACTAATCAGAAATGTTATGTTGTTGCTATATCGAAAAATAAATAGGTGAATTGGTCTCGCCAATACGGGACTTGGTAAAAGAATTGGATTTAAAATCTGGAAAATGAAACTATCCAAGAATATATTACCGATTCGAAAGTCACTGAGTGAATTGGTCGGACGTAGAGTTCGATAATCCGGTAAATCCTTGGTTCGGAACCAGTAAAATAACATGTATGGTACTATTGGGACAGTTACAACATGTGGTTTCACTATCAATGCATATAGAGGTGAACAGAATATTGACAGAAATATTAGTAGCTATCCCATCATCAAACCACTCAAAGCGACGGTACCACTAAGATTCCCTCCCAAAAGAAAAGCTCTTATGGATAGTATTTGGGAGGGTCCAACGGGTAATGTTGTTAGTAATCCATAATATAGTCCGAATATTATAGGTGGACCTGCCACCTTCACCCGAGTAAGCAGCGAAACCTGCAGTAGATACAACGACATTTGAACGCTTTCTACGTTCATAATTATTTCCTTCCCATATTTTTCAGTTTTTTTTTTTTCCCGTAGAGTGCCGGCAACCTCTCCGTACCACTCCCGTAGCTAGCACAGCAACTCCTTCGGAAAGGAGTCGATGGATTTCTTAATCATGAGGAGACAGAATCCCATGATTAAGAATTTGGAGACGTCTCTATGCATTTCCCTCAATGGTCACTTCCCGTCACCCAATAATTCTATAATTTAGTGATTTGTTACCATCTGCTTCGACAGGTTACTCCAACCCAGACGCCCCGGATTATTATTACGCCGTAGGGGACGAGTAACAAGTTCAAGCACATCCCTCGCATTAGTGGATCCATGGATTTGGGCAAAGGTGAACTCGACAGACCATTTTGTATCAATACCTCTTGCTTCTAAAGGATTGGCATGAGCCATTCCAGTAATTGCTGAATCAGGTTTTAATTCATGCATACGCTGTATCTGGTTATAATTATCCGGTTTTTCCACGATCCGTGGCATGAGTGTACCCATCTCTTTGCAAGTATCTCGTGAGAAAGATGGCTCGGCAGCTTGATATCGTTTATCCATGTAGGGAATACCTGTTTCGTAGACAACCATTCCGCAGCGAATTGGGAATCTTGCTATAGAAATTTCTGATAGATTATCTCCCGTAAAAGATATAGATTTACCAGCTGCTATCTCAAGATAGTCTCTCAGACTCTTCCATATCTCATCCTCCCTCTCCTTCAAACCCTGAGGTTCCATATTAAAGGCGGAACAAATCTTTTCTATCCAAGCACGCGTCCCATCAGGACCAATAGGAAAAGGTGCTCCAATTAACTGGCATTTACGACGCCGCATCAGAGTCGTCGCTGTACGGCTCAGAGAGGGATTCACGCCGCAAACATACACTCCCTTGCCTAATGATGGAAGTTCAGTATATCTCTGGGAGGGTAACCACCCCGATACCTGAATGGATTGACGTTTCGATTCCGGATTCGGTTGAGAAGCTACAGTTGAAGTTAGAGATCCAAAAAGAACTGAAGCATGATTCTTTAATTTCCGTCCCTCCGGATTAGCCCCCCCCGCTTCCGTCGTCGCAGTGTCAACACCCCCAACTAAATCCTGTTTCTGTTCGTGTCTAGATATGTCAAATTCCGGACACCGATGCGTCGTGGCAGCTGATACAGTATCCTCTCCCTGAGTAAAAGCATAATCCGATCCATTGGCCCGCGCAACTACAATTGGTACTCCAAGTTCGTTTTCTAGCTTGGGTGCTATGCCTTCTAGGTCCGTCTTTGTTATTTCCGTGGTACATGTGCCAATCCAAATAATGACACTAGGGTTTCTATCTCGTTTTATTTGGATACAAATTCTCTCCAATTCCCCTTGATCATTTAATTGGGCCGAGACGTCCCCCTCTTCCGACTCTGCCATTGCATAACGAGGTTCCGCAAGGATCGTAACTCCAAGAGCGTTCTGTAAGAAATAACCACAAGTCTTTGTACCTACCACTGGGGAAAAGCTGTCTTCGATCTTTTGATATAACCAAGCCACACAACTAATGGGGCAAGAAGTGTGATAATTTCCGGTTTCACATTCAAAAGTGAGAGTTTCGGGAGTCTTCGTGAAAGGGTTTCCTCAGAAAGGGTACACATACAAGAAATTTGCAGTTTCGGTTTCGAATCATCGTAAAATCAAGCAGAATATCCTGTTGAGTTTGCTGGGCATTCCTCTGCCCCCCACCATCGGGATTCAGATAGAAATCGGAGAGCAGACTGAATAATTCTCTATCTGGAATTTCCCTTGGCACAACCCCTTCTGGTCGAGACAATATCTGATCCGCCACATTGGGATGGAAATCACAAACATAATTGAGATCTGATTGACATTCAGCCGTTTCAAACAATGTTTTCCCCTTCACCCTCGAGACCCGAATGTCCTCAATGAGAGGCAACACTTCCAGCACAGGCATCGGGCAGGCTTCTACATGTTTATCAATGAGATCTCTCCTAGATGTCCGATTCCCCACCAAACCTGCTAATCGCAATGGGTGGGTATGTGCCTTCTCCCTAACCGACGCAGCAATACGATTTGCTGCAAAAGGGGCATCGAATCCATTATCCGTGATAATAATGCAATAATCCGCATGATTCGATGGAGCGGCAAAACCTCCACGGACTACGTCCCCTAAAACGTCGAATAGAGTAGTATCATATTCATAAGAAGCATTCGATTCTTTCGATGATTTAACCGTTTCTCCCACTACGTATCCCCCACAACCAGCTCCCGCAGGTGGTCCCCCTGCTTCAACACGATCCACTCCGCCATAACCCTTATAAATGACATCCTCAGGCCACACATCTTCATAGTGGTAATCCTTCGATTGCAAAGTGTCTATAATGGTAGGTATCAAGAATCCCGTGGGGGTGAAAGTACTATCATGTTTCGGATCACATCCAATTTGCAATACCCGTTTTCCGCGTCTCGCCAAAGCTATTGATATATTACAACTTGTTGTTGACTTACCAATTCCACCCTTTCCATAAACTGCTACTTTCGTTTCGCAAAGCTCCGATTCATTTTCTTCATCCCGACTATCCCCCACTTCCCCCCCCCTCCCCCTCACGTTCTCTTTCCCCTTTTTTCTTCATTTTTCACCCCTTATCCATACTTTCCCCCCGTAGACTCATTCATTCCATTTATGGATTCAAGTTTATGGATCCTCCACCCGCCTGCAATTATTGATATCGATACGGATCGTGGGGTTCCATGGGCGGGAGAGTATCTTCTTATTCATTCGGATT